>NC_045146.1:11242739-11334331 GCF_008831285.2 Nymphaea colorata | reverse complement strand
TACTTTTCTTAAATTTTTGTTAAAAAGTTTATCAATGCACTCTCAACTTTCGATTTTGTAAATTCCTTTGGTTTGTATGGATTTTCTGGACTGGGGATTTATATTTTAAAATTCACAGTCACATTCTAAATATGCATTCGACATCGAGACTAGATATGTTGAGTCCTCTTTCTATTGTTCTTGTTCAAAATCTTGAATCCAACATCCTTGACCGGATTAGATGAGACTCTGATCGCTAACCTTAGGTGGAATCCGAAATTCAACATCATAGACCGAATCAGATGAGACCTCTTGATCCATATGTAGATGAAATCTTGAAATATTTTGGATGTGTCTCATACTTTTCTTAAACCTTTGTTAAATTCTCAAGTTTGTCAATGCATCTCTCAACTTTCGATTTTGTAAATTCCATTGGTTTGTTGGAATTTTTCAAATGGTTTTTAAACATGTCTAGACTGGGGATTTATATTTTTAAATTCACATGCCACATTCAAAATATTCGTTCGACATCCTTGACTGGATAAGTTGAGACCTCCTTTCTATCTGCTTGTTCAAAATTTTTGATTCCAACATCCTAAACCGGATTAGATGAGAACCTCTGATCCTGACCTTTGTCGAAATAACCAAATCCAACATCATAGAGCGGATCAGATGAGACCTCTGATCCATATCATAGATGAAATCTTGAAATATTTTTGATGGTGTCTCATACTTTTCTTAAATCATTGTTTAAATTCTCAAGTTTATCAATGCACCTCTCAACTTTCGATTTTGTAAATTCCTTTGGTTTGTATGGATTTTCTGGACTGGGGATTTATATTTTAAAATTCACAGCCACATTCTAAATATGCATTCGACATCGTAGACTAGATATGTTGAGTCCTCCTTTCTATCTTCTTGTTCAAAATCTTGAATCCAACATCCTTGACCGGATTAGATGAGACCTCTGATCCTAACCTTAGGTGGAAATCCGAAATTCAACATCATAGACCGAATCAGATGAGACCTCTGATCCATATCGTAGATGAAATCTTGAAATATTTTGGATGTGTCTCATACTTTGCTTAAACCTTTGTTAAATTCTCAAGTTTGTCAATGCATCTCTCAACTTTCGATTTTGTAAATTCCATTGGTTGTTGGAATTTTTCAAATGGTTTTTAAACATGTCTAGACTGGGGATTTATATTTTTAAATTCACATGCACATTCAAAATATTCGTTCGACATCCTTGACTGGATAAGTTGAGACCTCCTTTCTATCTGCTTGTTCAAAATTTTGAATCCAACATCCTAAACCGGATTAGATGAGACCTCTGATCCTGACTTTGGTCGAAATACCAAATCCAACATCATAGAGCGGATCAGATGAGACCTCTGATCCATATCATAGATGAAATCTTGAAATATTTTTGATGTGTCTCATACTTTTCTTAAATCATTGTTAAATTTTCAAGTTTGTCAATGCACCTCTCAACTTTCGATTTTGTAAATTCCATTGGTTTGTAGGAATTTTTCAAATGATTTTTAAACATGTCTAGACTGGGGATTTATATTTTTAAATTCACAGGCACATTCAAAATATGCGTACGACATCCTTGACTGGATAAGTTGAGGCCTCCTTTCTATCTGCTTGTTCAAAATTTTGAATCCAACATCCTAAACTGGATTAGATGAGACCTCTGATCCTAACCTTAGGTCGAAATCCCCAAATTCAACATCATAGACCGGATCAGATGAGACCTCTGATCCGTATCATAGTTGAGATCTTGAAATATTTTGGACGTGTTTAGTACTTTTCTTAAATCTTTGTTAAATTGTCAAGTTTATCAATGCACCTCTCAACTTTCAATTTTGTAAATTCCATTGGTTTGTATGAATTTTCAAAATGATTTTAAACATGGTCTGGACTGGGGATTTATATTTTAAAATTTTCAACCGCATGCAAAATATGCATTCGACATCCTTGACTGGATAAGTTGAATTCTCTATTGTATCTGCTTGTTCAAAATCTTGAATCCAACATCCTAAACCGGATTTGATGAGACCTCTGATCCTGACCTTAGGACAAAATAACAAATCCAACATCAGAGACCGGATCAGATGAGACCTCTGATCCATATCATATATGAGATCTTGAAATATTTTGGATGTGAATCATACTTTTCTTAAATCTTTGTTAAATTCTCAAGTTTATCAATGCTCTTCTCAACTTTCGATTTTGTAAATTCCATTGGTTTGTATGAATTTTCAAAATGATTTTAAACATGTTCTAGACTGAGGATTTATATTTTAAAATTCACAGCCACATTCAAAATATGCATTCGACATCCTAGACTTGATAAGTTGATGCCTCTTTTCTATCTGCATGTTCAAAATCTTGAATCCAACATCTTGTACCGGATTAGATGAGACTTCTGATCCTGACCTTAGGTCGAAAAACCAAATCCAACATCATAGGCTGGATCAGATGAGTCCTCTGATCCATATCTTAGATATGATCTTGAAATATTTTGGATTTGTCTCATACTTTTCTTAAATTTTTGTTAAAAAGTTTATCAATGCACCTCTCAACTTTCGATTTTGTAAATTCCTTTGGTTTGTATGGATTTTCTGGACTGGGGATTTATATTTTAAAATTCACAGCCACATTCTAAATATGCATTCGACATCGTAGACTAGATATGTTGAGTCCTCCTTTCTATCTTCTTCTTCAAAATCTTGAATCCAACATCCTTGACCGGATTAGAAGAGACCTCTGATCCTAACATTAGGTGGAAATCCGAAATTAAACATCATAGACCGAATCAGATGAGACCTCTGATCCATATCATAGATGAAATCTTGAAATATTTTGGATGTGTTTCATACTTTTCTTAAACCTTTGTTAAATTCTCAAGTTTGTCAATGCATCTCTCAACTTTCGATTTTGTAAATTCCATTGGTTTGTATGAATTTTCAAAATGATTTTAAACATGGTCTGGACTGGGGATTTATATTTTAAAATTTTCAACCGCATGCAAAATATGCATTCGAGATCCCTGACTGGATAAGTTGAATTCTCTATTGTATCTGCTTGTTCAAAATCTTGAATCCAACATCCTAAACCGGATTGGATGAGACCTCTGATCCTGACCTTAGGACAAAATAACAAATCCAACATCAGAGACCGGATCAGATGAGACCTCTGATCCATATCATATATGAGATCTTGAAATATTTTGGATGTGAATCATACTTTTCTTAAATCTTTGTTAAATTCTCAACTTTATCAATGCACCTCTCAACTTTCGATTTTGTAAATTCCATTGGTTTGTATGAATGTTCAAAATGATTTTAAACATGGTCTAGACTGAGGATTTATATTTTAAAATTCACAGCCACGTTCAAAATATAAATTCTCAAGTTTATCAATGCTCTTCTCAACTTTCGATTTTGTAAATTCCATTGGTTTGTTTGAATTTTCGAAATGATTTTAAACATGTTCTAGACTGAGGATTTTTATTTTAAAATTCACAGTCACATTCAAAATATGCATTCAACATCCTAGACTTGATAAGTTGAGGCCTCCTTTCTATCTGCTTGTTCAAATCTTGAATCCAACATCCTGAACCGGATTAGATGAGACTTCTGATCCCGACCTTAGGTCGAAAAAACCGAATCCAACATCATAGGCTGGATCAGATGAGTCCTCTGATCCATATCTTAAATATGATCTTGAAATATTTTTGATTTGTCTCATACTTTTCTTAAATTTTTGTTAAGTTCTCAAGTTTATCAATGTACCTCTCAACTTTCGATTTTGTAAATTCCTTTGGTTTGTATGGATTTTATCGACTGGGGATTTATATTTTAAAATTCACAGCCACATTCTAAATATGCATTCGACATCGTAGACTAGATATGTTGAGTCCTCATTTCTATCTGCTTGTTCAAAATTTTGAATCCAACATCCTTGACCGGATTAGATGAGACCTCTGATCCTGACCTTAGGTGGAAATCCGAAATCCAACATCATAGACCGAATCAGATGAGACATCTGATCCATATCATAGATGAAATCTTGAAATATGTTGGATGTGTTTCATACTTTTCTTAAACCTTTGTTAAATTCTGAAGTTTGTCAATGCAGCTCTCAACTTTCGATTTTTTAAATTCCATTGGTTTGTTGGAATTTTTCAAATGATTTTTAAACATGTCTAGACTGGGGATTTATATTTTTAAATTCACAGGCACATTCAAAATATGCGTACGACATCCTTGACTGGATAAGTTGAGGCCTCCTTTCTATCTGCTTGTTCAAAATTTTGAATCCAACATCCTAAACTGGATTAGATGAGACCTCTGATCCTAACCTTAGGTCGAAATCCCAAATTCAACCTCGTAGACCGGATCAAATGAGACCTCTGATCCGTATCATAGATGAGATCTTGAAATATTTTGGACGTGTTTAGTACTTTTCTTAAATCTTTGTTAAATTGTCAAGTTTATCAATGCACCTCTCAACTTTCAATTTTGTAAATTCCATTGGTTTGTATGAATTTTCAAAATGATTTTAAACATGGTCTGGACTGGGGATTTATATTTTAAAATTTTCAACCGCATGCAAAATATGCATTCGACATCCTTGACTGGATAAGTTGAATCCTCTATTCTATATGCTTGTTCAAAATATTGAATCCAACATCCTAAACCGGATCGGATGAGACCTCTGATCCTGACCTTAGGACGGAATAACAAATCCAACATCATAGACCAGATCAGATGAGACCTCTGATCCATATCATAGATGAGATCTTGAAATATTTTGGATGTGAATCATACTTTTCTTAAATCTTTGTTAAATTCTCAAGTTTATAAATGCTCTTCTCAACTTTCGATTTTGTAAATTCCATTGGTTTGTATGAATTTTCAAAATGATTTTAAACATGTTCTAGACTGAGGATTTATATTTTGAAATTCACAGCCACATTCAAAATATGCGTTCGACATCCTAGACTTGATAAGTTGAGGCCTCTTTTCTATCTGCATGTTCAAAATCTTGAATCCAGCATCTTGTACCGGATTAGATGAGACTTCTGATCCTGACCTTAGGTCGAAAAACCAAATCCAACATCATAGGCTGGATCAGATGAGTCCTCTGATCCATATCTTAGATATGATCTTGAAATATTTTCGATTTGTCTCATACTTTTCTTAAATTTTTGTTAAAAAGTTTATCAATGCACCTCTCAACTTTCGATTTTGTAAATTCCTTTGGTTTGTATGGATTTTCTGGACTGGGGATTTATATTTTAAAATTCACAGCCACATTCTAAATATGCATTCGACATCGTAGACTAGATATGTTGAGTCCTCCTTTCTATCTTCTTCTTCAAAATCTTGAATCCAACATCCTTGACCGGATTAGAAGAGACCTCTGATCCTAACATTAGGTGGAAATCCGAAATTCAACGTCATAGACCGAATCAGATGAGACCTCTGATCCATATCATAGATGAAATCTTGAAATATTTTGGACGTGTTTCATACTTTTCTTAAACCTTTGTTAAATTCTCAAGTTTGTCAATGCATCTCTCAACTTTCGATTTTGTAAATTCCATTGGTTTGTATGAATTTTCAAAATGATTTTAAACATGGTCTGGACTGGGGATTTATATTTTCAAATTTTCAACCGCATGCAAAATATGCATTCGAGATCCTTGACTGGATAAGTTGAATTCTCTATTGTATCTGCTTGTTCAAAATCTTGAATCCAACATCCTAAACCGGATTGGATGAGACCTCTGATCCTGACCTTAGGACAAAATAACAAATCCAACATCAGAGACCGGATCAGATGAGACCTCTGATCCATATCATATATGAGATCTTGAAATATTTTGGATGTGAATCATACTTTTCTTAAATCTTTGTTAAATTCTCAAGTTTATCAATGCACCTCTCAACTTTCGATTTTGTAAATTCCATTGGTTTGTATGAATTTTCAAAATGATTTTAAACATGGTCTAGACTAAGGATTTATATTTTAAAATTCACAGCCACGTTCAAAATATAAATTCTCAAGTTTATCAATGCTCTTCTCAACTTTCGATTTTGTAAATTCCATTGGTTTGTTTGAATTTTCGAAATGATTTTAAACATGTTCTAGACTGAGGATTTTTATTTTAAAATTCACAGCCACATTCAAAATATGCATTCAACATCCTAGACTTGATAAGTTGAGGCCTCCTTTCTATCTGCTTGTTCAAATCTTGAATCCAACATCCTGAACCGGATTAGATGAGACTTCTGATCCCGAGCTTAGGTCGAAAAACCGAATCCAACATCATAGGCTGGATCAGATGAGTCCTCTGATCCATATCTTAAATATGATCTTGAAATATTTTGGATTTGTCTCATACTTTTCTTAAATTTTTGTTAAGTTCTCAAGTTTATCAATGCACCTCTCAACTTTCGATTTTGTAAATTCCTTTGGTTTGTATGGATTTTCTGGACTGGGGATTTATATTTTAAAATTCACAGTCACATTCTAAATATGCATTCGACATCGTAGACTAGATATGTTGAGTCCTCCTTTCTATCTTCTTGTTCAAAATCTTGAATCCAACATCCTTGACCGGATTAGATGAGACCTCTGATCCTAACCTTAGGTGGAAATCCGAAATTCAACATCATAGACGGAATCAGATGAGACCTCTGATCCATATCGTAGATGAAATCTTGAAATATTTTGGATGTGTCTCATACTTTGCTTAAACCTTTGTTAAATTCTCAAGTTTGTCAATGCATCTCTCAACTTTCGATTTTGTAAATTCCATTGGTTTGTTGGAATTTTTCAAATGGTTTTTAAACATGTCTAGACTGGGGATTTATATTTTTAAATTCACAGGCACATTCAAAATATGCGTACGACATCCTTGACTGGATAAGTTGAGGCCTCCTTTCTATCTGCTTGTTCAAAATTTTGAATCCAACATCCTAAACTGGATTAGATGAGACCTCTGATCCTAACCTTAGGTCGAAATCCCAAATTCAACCTCGTAGACCGGATCAAATGAGACCTCTGATCCGTATCATAGATGAGATCTTGAAATATTTTGGACGTGTTTAGTACTTTTCTTAAATCTTTGTTAAATTGTCAAGTTTATCAATGCACCTCTCAACTTTCAATTTTGTAAATTCCATTGGTTTGTATGAATTTTCAAAATGATTTTAAACATGGTCTGGACTGGGGATTTATATTTTAAAATTTTCAACCGCATGCAAAATATGCATTCGACATCCTTGACTGGATAAGTTGAATCCTCTATTCTATATGCTTGTTCAAAATATTGAATCCAACATCCTAAACCGGATCGGATGAGACCTCTGATCCTGACCTTAGGACGGAATAACAAATCCAACATCATAGACCAGATCAGATGAGACCTCTGATCCATATCATAGATGAGATCTTGAAATATTTTGGATGTGAATCATACTTTTCTTAAATCTTTGTTAAATTCTCAAGTTTATAAATGCTCTTCTCAACTTTCGATTTTGTAAATTCCATTGGTTTGTATGAATTTTCAAAATGATTTTAAACATGTTCTAGACTGAGGATTTATATTTTGAAATTCACAGCCACATTCAAAATATGCGTTCGACATCCTAGACTTGATAAGTTGAGGCCTCTTTTCTATCTGCATGTTCAAAATCTTGAATCCAGCATCTTGTACCGGATTAGATGAGACTTCTGATCCTGACCTTAGGTCGAAAAACCAAATCCAACATCATAGGCTGGATCAGATGAGTCCTCTGATCCATATCTTAGATATGATCTTGAAATATTTTCGATTTGTCTCATACTTTTCTTAAATTTTTGTTAAAAAGTTTATCAATGCACCTCTCAACTTTCGATTTTGTAAATTCCTTTGGTTTGTATGGATTTTCTGGACTGGGGATTTATATTTTAAAATTCACAGTCACATTCTAAATATGCATTCGACATCGTAGACTAGATATGTTGAGTCCTCCTTTCTATCTTCTTGTTCAAAATCTTGAATCCAACATCCTAAACTGGATTAGATGAGACCTCTGATCCTAACCTTAGGTCGAAATCCCAAATTCAACCTCGTAGACCGGATCAAATGAGACCTCTGATCCGTATCATAGATGAGATCTTGAAATATTTTGGACGTGTTTAGTACTTTTCTTAAATCTTTGTTAAATTGTCAAGTTTATCAATGCACCTCTCAACTTTCAATTTTGTAAATTCCATTGGTTTGTATGAATTTTCAAAATGATTTTAAACATGGTCTGGACTGGGGATTTATATTTTAAAATTTTCAACCGCATGCAAAATATGCATTCGACATCCTTGACTGGATAAGTTGAATTCTCTATTGTATCTGCTTGTTCAAAATCTTGAATCCACATCTTAAATATGATCTTGAAATATTTTGGATTTGTCTCATACTTTTCTTAAATTTTTGTTAAGTTCTCAAGTTTATCAATGCACCTCTCAACTTTCGATTTTGTAAATTCCTTTGGTTTGTATGGATTTTATCGACTGGGGATTTATATTTTAAAATTCACAGCCACATTCTAAATATGCATTCGACATCGTACACTAGATATGTTGAGTCCTCCTTTCTATTTTCTTGTTCAAAATCTTGAATCCAACATCCTTGACCGGATTAGATGAGACCTCTGATCCTAACCTTAGGTGGAAATCCGAAATTCAACATCATAGACCGAATCAGATGAAACCTCTGATCCATATCATAGATGAAATCTTGAAATATGTTGGATGTGTTTCATACTTTACTTAAACCTTTGTTAAATTCTGAAGTTTGTCAATGCAGCTCTCAACTTTCGATTTTGTAAATTCCATTGGTTTGTAGGAATTTTTCAAATGATTTTTAAACATGTCTAGACTAGGGATTTATATTTTTAAATTCACAGGCACATTCAAAATATGCGTACGACATCCTTGACTGGATAAGTTGAGGCCTCCTTTCTATCTGCTTGTTCAAAATTTTGAATCCAACATCCTAAACTGGATTAGATGAGACCTCTGATCCTAACCTTAGGTCGAAATCCCAAATTCAACCTCGTAGACCGGATCAAATGAGACCTCTGATCCGTATCATAGATGAGATCTTGAAATATTTTGGACGTGTTTAGTACTTTTCTTAAATCTTTGTTAAATTGTCAAGTTTATCAATGCACCTCTCAACTTTCAATTTTGTAAATTCCATTGGTTTGTATGAATTTTCAAAATGATTTTAAACATGGTCTGGACTGGGGATTTATATTTTAAAATTTTCAACCGCATGCAAAATATGCATTCGACATCCTTGACTGGATAAGTTGAATTCTCTATTGTATCTGCTTGTTCAAAATCTTGAATCCAACATCCTAAACCGGATTGGAAGAGACCTCTGATCCTGACCTTAGGACAAAATAACAAATCCAACATCAGAGACCGGATCAGATGAGACCTCTGATCCATATCATATATGAGATCTTGAAATATTTTGGATGTGAATCATACTTTTCTTAAATCTTTGTTAAATTCTCAAGTTTATAAATGCTCTTCTCAACTTTCGATTTTGTAAATTCCATTGGTTTGTATGAATTTTCAAAATGATTTTAAACATGTTCTAGACTGAGGATTTATATTTTGAAATTCACAGCCACATTCAAAATATGCATTCGACATCCTAGACTTGATAAGTTGAGGCCTCTTTTCTATCTGCATGTTCAAAATCTTGAATCCAACATCTTGTACCGGATTAGATGAGACTTCTGATCCTGACCTTAGGTCGAAAAACCAAATCCAACATCATAGGCTGGATCAGATGAGTCCTCTGATCCATATCTTAGATATGATCTTGAAATATTTTCGATTTGTCTCATACTTTTCTTAAATTTTTGTTAAAAAGTTTATCAATGCACCTCTCAACTTTCGATTTTGTAAATTCCTTTGGTTTGTATGGATTTTCTGGACTGGGGATTTATATTTTAAAATTCACAGTCACATTCTAAATATGCATTCGACATCGTAGACTAGATATGTTGAGTCCTCCTTTCTATCTTCTTGTTCAAAATCTTGAATCCAACATCCTTGACCGGATTAGATGAGACCTCTGATCCTAACCTTAGGTGGAAATCCGAAATTCAACATCATAGACCGAATCAGATGAGACCTCTGATCCATATCGTAGATGAAATCTTGAAATATTTTGGATGTGTCTCATACTTTGCTTAAACCTTTGTTAAATTCTCAAGTTTGTCAATGCATCTCTCAACTTTCGATTTTGTAAATTCCATTGGTTTGTTGGAATTTTTCAAATGGTTTTTAAACATGTCTAGACTGGGGATTTATATTTTTAAATTCACAGGCACATTCAAAATATTCGTTCGACATCCTTGACTGGATAAGTTGAGACCTCCTTTCTATCTGCTTGTTCAAAGTTTTGAATCCGACATCCTAAACCGGATCGGATATGACCTCTGATCCTGACCTTTGGTCGAAATACCAAATCCAACATCATAGAGCAGATCGGATGAGACCTCTGATCCATATCATAGATGAAATCTTGAAATATTTTTGATGTGTCTCATACTTTTCTTAAATCATTGTTAAATTTTCAAGTTTGTCAATGCACCTCTCAATTTTCGATTTTGTAAATTCCATTGGTTTGTATGAATTTTCAAAATGATTTTAAACATGGTCTAGACTGAGGATTTATATTTTAAAATTCACAGCCACATTCAAAATATGCCTTCGACATCCTAGACTTGATAAGTTGAGGCCTCCTTTCTATCTGCTTGTTCAAAATCTTGAATCGAACATCCTAAACCGGATTAGATGAGACTTCTGATCCCGACCTTAGGTCGAAAAACAAAATCCAACTTCATAGGCTGGATCAGATGAGACCTCTGATCCATATTGTAGAAATAAAATGTGCACGAGAGTAGAAGAAAGCACACAGATGTAACGTGGAAAACCCTCAACGTGAGGGAAGAAAAACCACGGGTGAGGAGGTCTGGTGCCCACTAGCCTCCAGACACTCTCTCTCTTCAAAACTTCATTAACATAAAGATTAGGGTTTACAGAGATATAAGTAGTCCTAATTAGGACAAACCGGATCGGGTACGGATCCGGACCCGAACAACAAAACCCGTCAACACTCCCCCTCAAGTTGGGCATACATATCAAACATGCCCAACTTGGATACATTTCTCTCAAAAGGAGTTACACTTAAGGCCTTGGTTAGGATATCAGCAGTTTGGTCTTCAGACTTCATGTATGGTAGCGTTAATTCCTTAGCATCAATTCTTTCTCTGATGAAGTGACGGTCGATCTCCACATGCTTTGTTCGATCATGAAGAACCGGGTTGTTAGCCAAGTTAATTGCAGACTTGTTATCACAATACATCCTCATAGGCCCTTCAGTCTCTATTCCAATATCTGTTAGTAAGATCTTCAGCCATAGCAATTCTGATACCCCAGTAGCCACAGCCCTATATTCAGCCTCTGCACTGGAGCGGGAACACACATCTTGTCTCTTGCTTCTCCAAACAACTAAATTTCCCCCCAAGTAGACGCAGTACCCTGAAGTAGATCTTCTGGTGTCAACGCAGCCTGCCCAGTCTGCATCAGAATACCCTTCAACTTCAATAGATCTTTGTTGCACATATAGAAGTCCCTTTCCGGGATTCTTCTTCAAGTAGCACAAAATTCTATTAACAGCCTTCAAGTGCATATCTGTAGGTGCATGCATGAACTGGCTCATCACATTTACAGCAAATGTGATGTCAGGTCTAGTCAGAGTGAGATAAATCAATTTGCCAACTAGACGCTGATATCTCCCTTTAGCTTCTTTACACAATAGTTCTCCATCTTTGCTACCAAGTTTATGCCCAGCATCTATAGGAGTAGAGGCTGGTCTGCACCCCAGTTTTCCTGTCTCCTTCAGTAGATCCAGGGTATACTTCCTTTGATTAAGTACAAGAGTTGTACCTGATCTAGCAATTTCAATACCCAGAAAATACTTCAGCTTACCAAGATCTTTTAGATCAAATTCAGTAGATAGTAAACCCTTTAATCTTGCTATCTCTTCCTTATCATCTCCTGTAACAATCATATCATCAACATAAACCAATAGTAGAGTAACTTTACTCTCTCTTCTCTTTACAAACATGGTATGATCTCCATTTCCTTGTTTGTAGCCATGTTTCTTCATAACAAGTCTGAGCCGTTCAAACCATGCTCGGGGAGACTGTTTCAGCCCATACAAAGCTTTCTTCAATCTACAGCATTTTCCAGGCTTCTCAAAACCTGGTGGCATGCACATGTACACTTCCTCTTCGAGATCTCCATTGAGAAAGGCATTTTTCACATCAAGTTGGCACATCTCCAAACCCTTCAGCACCGCCAATGAAATAATAACTCTAACAGTCTTCATCTTTGCAATAGGAGCAAACGTCTCTAAGTAGTCGATCCCATATTTCTGACTGAACCCCTTTGCCACCAATCGTGCTTTGTACCTTTCAATGTTCCCATCTGGTTTGTACTTAACAGTGTAGACCCATTTCGACCCAACCAAGTGAGCTGCTTCAGGAATATCGACCACCTCCCATGTCTGATTTCTGTCTAAAGCTTCCATCTCTTCTTTCATTGCATGAGACCACTTAGTGTCACCCTGAGCCTCTGTAGCATTCCTGGGAATCACAACCACAGCCAAGGAGGATACAAAATATTTATAGTCAGTGCTCAATCTAGAGTAAGATACGAAGTTACCAATAGGGTGTTGGGTACATGACCTGACACCCTTTCTTAAGGCAATAGGAAGATCCTCCTTTTCTTTTTCAGTCTGAATTTCTGTTCCAACATCTTCCTTTTGAACACGACTTGGATCATCCAAGGAAGCAGTAGGATTGGGATTTGGTGTAACCTCCTCTCATCAATCACCTTGTCAGTACAAGCTCTTCTCCTGGAATACACCTGTCCAAACATACGATGATTACCCTCTTGTTCTGTCACCACAGGATGCTCTCCCTCCTTCTCCTGTTCCTGTACATCATTAGTCGTCCCCTCTTCACCTTTGTCAAGCCCCTTGGCAACAGGATTCTCTTCACGCCTGTAATCCATAAAGTCTGTGAACTGAATTTCCTGTGTGGGAGAATACTCTTCCTTAGACACTAATTTCTCCCCCTGAAGAGAATTCTCACCAAAACAGGAGACATGTTCCAAGAACGTGACATCTTTGGTAATGTGAAGACGACCAGTGGTGGGATCTAGACATTTATAACCTTTTTTAGTGGAAGAATACCCAAGAAAGATGCCCTTAATAGATTTGGGATCAAGTTTTTTCACATTGGGGCTGTGGTTATGTATGAAACACACACATCCAAAGACTCGAGGAGGAAGGTGGAAAGGTTGACTACTCCCTGGAAGCATAGAGTAGGGAGTACGACCCTTTAGCACACGACTAGGCATGCGATTAATCAAGTAGACACTAGTAAGAATTGCATCACCCCAATAGTATTTTGGGAGATTTCTTTGGAACAGTATGGCTCGGGTGACATTGAGCAACTGACGATTTTTCCTCTCTGCAACCCCATTTTGAGGGGGGGTATAACTACAGGATGTCTCATGAACAATCCCCCTTTTTCGAAAGAATTCTTCAACAGTGAGACACAGATATTCACGAGCATTATCAGACCGAAAAGTCTTGACAGAATTTCCATACTGGTTTTCCACTAGGAGGATGAATGTTTCAATAATTTGAGGCACCTCACTACGACAACAAATACACAAAGGTACACCTTGAATAGTCATCTATAAACGTTATAAAGTATTGAAAACCACCACGAGAAGGAATGCCCGAAGGCCCCCACACATCAGAATGAACCAAGGAGAAAGCTTTATTAGAACGACTATTTGAAATTGGATAAGAAGCTCTAACATGCTTCGCAAACTGACACACATCACATGATAACATGGAAATGCTTAGACCAGAACATAGTTCAGGGAACAAATGTTTCAAAATCCCAAATGGGAGATGACCAAGGCGTTCATGCCAAAACAAAAATAACTGACGACACTCTTCCTCCTTCTTCTCTGTTCTGCTGACTGCTGACATAAGAGCTGTGACAACGCGTATTGGAAGCCGATACAGCCCATCAGACACCAAACCAATCCCAATCCTCTTCCCGGTCACCAAGTCCTGCAAAACACAACGGTTTTCAGAAAATATAAGCTCACACTTCAGTTCCTTGGTAATCTTACTAACAGATAACAAATTTAAGGGAAGATGGGGAACATGTAAGGCATCATGAACTAAAAAGTTATTTAACAAGGAAAGACTCCCTTTCCCTGCCACAGAAGTAAAGGAACCATCGGCAAGGGACACACGTTCCTTTCCCGAGGATAGCTTGTAGTCATAGAAAAGCTTGGGGTTGCCAGTCATGTGATGAGTGGCACCGCTGTCAACAATCCATTCACCCATATAAGAAGTACCTTCTCCCCCTGAAACAGCCAATGCCTGATTGATCTTCACCTCATCTGGTGTATCTGCCTGACCAACATCAATCTTGCTCAGATATGCTCGTAGCTCACGAATCTGTTCAGCAGAAATAGAACCTTTGCCATCACTCAGACTTGTTGCAGACGATACAGGCTTCTTCCCACTAGAAGACCTTCCCCTACTATCCTTCTTTTCTGGATACAGGTCCCAACAAAAATCCCTAGTATGACCAAGTTTTTTGCAATGTGTACATTTTCGGGAAGAACGAGGAGTTCCCACAGGGGCACGGCTAACATAGGCAGATTGTTCTTCCCCCTTTCGTCCACTAGAAAGCAACCTTCTCTGTTCTTCAGCTTCAACACGGGAATAGACATCTTCAATACTAAATGATTCGTCAGAGTTAAGAATTTGACTCCTTATATTTTCAAAGTCATCATTCAGTCCGGATAAGAAAAGGAATACCCTGTTTTCCCATTTTTCAGTCATGTACTGCATCTGGTCGTGAGGACACCTCCATGTAATATCAGAGTGATAGTCAAGGTCCTCCCACTTAGATTTTAATGCTGCATAAAAGTCTGCAACCGAGAGAGCACCTTGTCGCAGGGAATACACATCCTTCTTAAGTTGATACACACGAACTTTCCTTTTCTTTTGGCCATACATCTGCTCCAAAATAATCCACATATCCCTTGCAGTCAGAATGAGGGGTTGGATATCCGGGGACACTGAATTGACAATCCAGGTTTTGACCTGGTTGTCTTCAAGAAACCATGTATCCCAAGCCAGACTATCTGCAGCAGGTTCAACCTTCCTCCCATCCACATAGGCAATGCGTCCTCGCCCAGCAATCCCCATAGTAATCGCAGCAGACCATCGGGAATAGTTCTCCTTGGTAAGTTGAATGGTGGTAACTTGAACCGGTACATGATCAGTCCGCGCAGACACAACATCAGGTAGATTGGTATTGACTAAAGAGGAAGACGAGTCAGCCATGATCACCAGGTAGAAGGGGCTGCCAAAGAACACACACAGCAGCAGAAACCTCGCAGTCAGGGATCAACGCCGGAAGCGGTGGAAGCAGCGGAAGCAGAGGGCGGCGCTTGGCAGCGCGCGCCGAGAAAAGGCGACGGTGTCTGACGTCGGCGTCGGTGGTCGGACATCAGCTGAGGCAGAGGCGACACCAGCGACGCAGCAGCGGCAGTCACGGCCACAGCGGGGGAGCGACGAAGGCCGTCACGGTACGGCGACAGTGGCGGCGCAGCAAGGGCAGCAGCGGCGGTGGTGGTGGCGGCGGCGGCAGTCAGGGTTGGAACTTCACAACCATAGAAAAAACAGATTTTGTTTTCTCCAAGACGACGGCTCTGATACCATGTAGAAATAAAATGTGCACGAGAGTAGAAGAAAGCACACAGATGTAACGTGGAAAACCCTCAACGTGAGGGAAGAAAAACCACGGGTGAGGAGGTCTAGTGCCCACTAGCCTCTAGACACTCTCTCTCTTCAAAACTTCATTAACATAAAGATTAGGGTTTACAGAGATATAAGTAGTCCTAATTAGGACAAACCGGATCGGGTACGGATCCGGACCCGAACAACAAAACCCGTCAACACATATCTTTGATGAGATCTCGAAATATTTTGGATGTGTCTCATACTTTTCTTAAATTTTTGTTAAATTCTCAAGTTTATCAATGCACCTCTCAACTTTCGATTTTGTAAATTCCTTTGGTTTGTATGGATTTTCTGGACTGGGGATTTATATTTTTAAATTCACAGCCACATTCAAAATATGCGTTCGACATCCTTGACTAGATAAGTTGAGGCCTCCTTTCTATCTGCTTGTTCAAAATTTTGAATCCAACATCCTAAACTGGATTAGATGAGGCCTCTAATCCTAACCTTAGGTCGAAATCCCAAATTCAACATCATAGACCGGATCAAATGAGACCTTTGATGCGTATCATAGATGAGATCTTGAAATATTTTGGACGTGTTTAATACTTTTCTTAAATCTTTGTTAAATTGTCAAGTTTATCAATGCACCTCTCAACTTTCAATTTTGTAAATTCCATTGGTTTGTATGAATTTTCAAAATGATTTTAAACATGGTCTAGATTGGGGATTTATATTTTAAAATTCTCAGCCGCATGCAAAATATGCGTTCGACATCCTTGACTGGATAACTTGAATCCTCTATTCTATATGGTTGTTCAAAATATTGAATCCAACATCCTAAACCGGATCGGATGAGACCTCTGGACCTGACCTTAGGACAAAATAACAAATCCAACATCATAGACCAGATCAGATGAGACCTCTGATCCATATCATAGATGAGATCTTGAAATATTTTGGATGTGAATCATACTTTTCTTAAATCTTTGTTAAATTCTCAAGTTTATCAATGCACCTCTCAACTTTCGATTTTGTAAATTCCATTGGTTTGTATGAATTTTCAAAATGATTTTAAACATGTTCTAGACTGAGGATTTATATTTTGAAATTCACAGCCACATTCAAAATATGCATTCGACATCCTAGACTTGATAAGTTGAGGCCTCCTTTCTATCTGCTTGTTCAAAATCTTGAATCCAACATCCTAAACCGGATTAGATGAGACTTCTGATCCTGACCTTAGGTCAAAAAACCAAATCCAACATCATAGGCTGGATCAGATGAGTCCTCCGATCCAGATCTTAGATATGATCTTGAAATATTTTGGATTTGTCTCATACTTTTCTTAAATTTTTGTTAAGTTCTCAAGTTTATCAATGCACCTCTCAACTTTCGATTTTGTAAATTCCTTTGGTTTGTATGGATTTTCTGGACTGGGGATTTATATTTTAAAATTCACAGCCATATTCTAAATATGCATTCGACATCGTAGACTAGATATGTTGAGTCCTCCTTTCTATCTTCTTGTTCAAAATCTTGAATCCAACATCCTTGACCGGATTAGATGAGACCTCTGATCCTAACCTTAGGTGGAAATCCGAAATTCAACATCATAGACCGAATCAGATGAGACCTCTGATCCATATCGTAGATGAAATCTTGAAATATTTTGGATGTGTTTCATACTTTTCCTAAACCTTTGTTAAATTCTCAAGTTTGTCATTGCAGCTCTCAACTTTCGATTTTTTAAATTCCATTGGTTTGTAGGAATTTTTCAAATGATTTTTAAACATGTCTAGACTGGGGATTTATATTTTTAAATTCACAGGCACATTCAAAATATTCGTTCGACATCCTTGACTGGATAAGTTGAGACCTCCTTTCTATCTGCTTGTTCAAAATTTTGAATCCAACATCCTAAACCGGATTAGATGAGACCTCTAATCCTGACCTTTGGTCGAAATACCAAATCCAACATCATAGAGCGGATCAGATGAGACCTCTGATCCATATCATAGATGAAATCTTGAAATATTTTTGATGTGTCTCATACTTTTCTTAAATCATTGTTAAATTCTCAAGTTTATCAATGCACCTCTCAACTTTCGATTTTGTAAATTCCTTTGGTTTGTATGGATTTTCTGGACTGGGGATTTATATTTTAAAATTCACAGCCACATTCTAAATATGCATTCGACATCGTAGACTAGATATGTTGAGTCCTCCTTTCTATCTTCTTGTTCAAAATCTTGAATCCAACATCCTTGACTGGATTAGATGAGACCTCTGATCCTAACCTTAGGTGGAAATCCGAAATTCAACATCATAGATCGAATCAGATGAGACCTCTGATCCATATCATAGATGAAATCTTGAAATATTTTGGATGTGTTTCATACTTTTCTTAAACCTTTGTTAAATTCTCAAGTTTGTCAATGCAGCTCTCAACTTTCGATTTTTTAAATTCCATTGGTCTGTTGGAATTTTTCAAATGATTTTTAAACATGTCTAGACTGGGGATTTATATTTTTAAATTCACAGGCACATTCAAAATATTCGTTCGACATCCTTGACTGGATAAGTTGAGACCTCCTTTCTATCTGTTTGTTCAAAATTTTGAATCCAACATCCTAAACCGGATTAGATGAGACCTCTGATCCTAACCTTAGGTCGAAATCCCAAATTCAACATCATAGACCAGATCAAATGAGACCTCTAATCCGTATCATAGATGAGATCTTGAAATATTTTTGATGTGTCTCATACTTTTCTTAAATCATTGTTAAATTTTCAAGTTTGTCAATGCACCACTCAACTTTCGATTTTGTAAATTCCATTGGTTTGTAGGAATTTTTCAAATGATTTTTAAACATGTCTAGACTGGGGATTTATATTTTTAAATTCACAGGCATGCTTGTTCAAAATTTTGAATCCAACATCCTAAACCGGATTAGATGAGACCTCTGATCCTGACCTTTGGTCGAAATACCAAATCCAACATCATAGAGCGGATCAGATGAGACCTCTGATCCATATCGTAGATGAAATCTTGAAATATTTTTGATGTGTCTCATACTTTTCTTAAATCATTGTTAAATTTTCAAGTTTGTCAATGCACCTCTCAACTTTCGATTTTGTAAATTCCATTGGTTTTTTGGAATTTTTCAAATGATTTTTAAACATGTCTAGACTGGTGATTTATATTTTTAAATTCACAGGCACATTCAAAATATGCGTTCGACATCCTTGACTGGATAAGTTGAGGCCTCCTTTCTATCTGCTTGTTCAAAATTTTGAATCCAACATCCTAAACTGGATTAGATGAGGCCTCTAATCCTAACCTTAGGTCGAAATCCCAAATTCAACATCATAGACCGGATCAAATGAGTCCTTTGATGCGTATCATAGATGAGATCTTGAAATATTTTGGACGTGTTTAATACTTTTCTTAAATCTTTGTTAAATTGTCAAGTTTCTCAATGCACCTCTCAACTTTCAATTTTGTAAATTCCATTGGTTTGTATGAATTTTCAAAATGATTTTAAACATGGTCTAGACTGGGGATTTATATTTTAAAATTCTCAGCCGCATGCAAAATATGCATTCGACATCCTTCACTGGATAAGTTGAATCCTCTATTCTATATGCTTGTTCAAAATATTGAATCCAACATCCTAAACCGGATTGGATGAGACCTCTGATCCTGACCTTAGGACAAAATAACAAATCCAACATCATAGACCGGATCAGATGAGACCTCTGATCCATATCATAGATGAGATCTTGAAATATTTTTGATGTGAATCATACTTTTCTTAAATCTTTGTTAAATTCTCAAGTTTATCAATGCACCTCTCAACTTTCGATTTTGTAAATTCCATTGGTTTGTATGAATTTTCAAAATGATTTTAAACATGGTCTAGACTGAGGATTTATATTTTAAAATTCACAGCCACATTCAAAATATGCATTCGACATTCAAAATATCTATTTCGTAAACCGGGCTAGATCAGACCTTTAATCTATTTCTTAGATGAAATTATCAAATCCAACATCACATACTTGATCAAATTGAAAAATGAGTGGTTGTCTGATATCTTTTGAATTCTTTTCAAATCCCTTATAGACATTTTTGAAAACAATTGATGATTATTACTTTGTCTATATTAAATTCTCAAGCTTGTAAATGCACTTTTCAAGTTTTAAGTTTCTATGAATTACACTGGATTGTGTGAATTTTTAAAACGATTTGATGCATGGCCTAAACTTGAGGTTCAAATTTTAAAATTCAAAATACCGATCCAACTTCTGAGGCTGTATACGGTTAGACCTCTAATCTAGAGCTTTGGTATGAAACCCGCGTACAACATCGTAGACCAGATCAGAGCTGACCTTTGATCCAAACCTTAGGTTCAAATCCCTAACTCAACACCCCATACCCCATCAAATCAGACCTCTGATCTATTTCTTATTTCCAAATCCTAAATCAAACATAGTAGAACAGATTCAAATACCTTATGAATCTTTGAAATCATTGCCAATATTTTACTTTGTCTATATAAATCTTTGAAACCACTCTTTAAGTTTTCCAAAATTTTGTAAATTGACTTCAAACTCCTATGCTTGGTTTTCTTTGAATTTTCTCAATTTCTTGTGAGATCTTTGAATATTTTGGATGTGATTTCATACTTTTCTTAAATCTTTGTTAAATTCTCAAGTTTCTAAATGCACATTTCATCTTTCGAATGTATAAATTCCATTGGTTTGTATGAATTTTTAGAATGCTTATAAACATGGTCTAGGCTGGGGATTAATATTTTGAAATTCACACCCTCATTCAAAATATGCATTCGACATCCTAGACCGGATTAGATGAGACCTCTGAACCTTACCTTAGGTCGAAATCTCAAATCCAACATCATAGACCGGATTAGATGAGACCTCTGATCCATATCATAGGAGCAAGTTTGAAATCCTACATCGCAGACCATATAAGATGAAACTTCTAATTGCAATCTTAGCATAGAATCCCTATTTCAATTTCGTAGACCGTGCTAGATCAAACCTCTGATCTATTTCTTAGATCAAGATCCCACATCCAATGTCATATACTTGATCACATATAAAAATTTCAAGTTTCTATGATTAAACCTCTGATACTTGATAACGAATATTACTTTATCTGTATAAATTTTTGGAATCATTGTCCAAGCTTTCCAAAATTGTGCAATTTGACTTCAAATTCTTTTGATTTTATTTGAATCTTCTCAATTTATTGTTAAATCTTTAAATTTCTTGTGTTTGATTCGCTGCATTTCCCAAATGCTGGTTAAATTCTCAAGTTTTTAAATGCACTAATTTTTAAAACGATTGTAAACATAGCCTAAACTAGGGGTTCAAATTTTATAATTCAAAATTCACTTTCAAAATACCAATTCAACTTCTTGCACTGTATAAGATTAGACCATGTTTTTGTATTGTTGCTGCTCCTAATTTTTCTTCTGCTACGCTCGAGAGTCGATGATGTGCAGAACGATTTACCCGAATGCAAGGGCCTCACTGAAAACATTTATTTTCTGAAGGTTTCATGCTTAGATGGGAATGCTTCCTTGCTTCTTCTTTTTTTTTTTTGGATCTCTCTCTCTCTCTCTCTCTCTCTCTCTCTATATATATATATATATATATATATATATATATATATATATATATTCAAAGGAGCATTAAGTTATATTCGTTTCTTGTTGTATTGTTGCCTAGGTCGTGAGGAGTACTTTTTATGTAAGATACAACTATGATCGTTGCACCTTACAGGCGTTTAAACTATTGTTGTCCCTTCATATTGACATCTAGGAAACTTGTTTGCACTAAATGGAGTGCCTCGTTTTATCCGACTGCTGAATTCTGTCATTCCTTTATGGTATTCTGGCTGCAAATCATTATTTTCTCTTTATTGAAAAGTGCATTAGTAGTTGGCATGAGGAATTTGGTCATCTTGTAATTATGATGTTCCGTTGCAAGATGATGATATAACGCTTATGACATCTCCTATGCAGCCTATTTTCTTGTGCATTGCTTTTAGGCATACTTTGGAAACCTTTGCTAGTGCATGTTTGATATTATTAGAAAATATTTTGCGTGATCCCTTTTCTGTGGCCCTATTATGGCGGTTCATTTTGTTTACTAAGCTTCAAAAATAGTGGGGGGTTCTATGTAACTTCACACAATCTGGTTTCATGTCTTGAGTGCTGGTTTTGTTTTTCTCACTTGACTTCGATAAGTAAGCATGTCTGCATGAATATGATGCTTCCATGAAAGTCTTTTTGATAGGTCTGTTTTTTATTAATGTTGAAATGTTGCTGTGGATTGTTCTTTTGTTGTTTTCCAGTTCCCATTTACCTCTCTTAGGGCGTTTTTTGGCTCTCTGTTTCCATTGAATGTTCTCAATCCTGAGTGGGGCATATGGAGCCATTCATCACTCTTTTCTTAAGCACCAGCCATGTGAAAGCCTAGAAAGTTGTCCAACTGCATCGGTGTTGTATGCCTTTGTGCATATTAACCAAGTAATTGACACCTTACATTTGTCGTTTTTTCATCTTTCATGCCATTATTCTAGAATGACAGTTCGTTGAAAAAACTAGCTGTTTCCTATCGATATGATATATTATATAGCTATCATCCAGATGTGATTTTGATAATGTTAGTTGAAAAAACTAGCTGTTTCCTATCCACTTTCATGGCAATAATGTGTTGTACTAGTGAGTCTAATAATGGTAAATTTGTCTGTTGTTGCAAGTTTCTAGATTCAATTTTGGATGATAAGGTGCTAGAAGTTGTAGATCCTAGGAGATTATGGGAATCCCCTTGTAAGTTTAAGTACATTCTTTACAATTATGTAATTTATATGTGCAGTTGCTTTTCTACTAATTAGATGTGCACATGCATACATATGTTAGTGATGCACATGGACTACACAACTGATGAATAGTAGTATTGGAAGTTGCATCACTAACAGATGCTACATGTTTCCTGTTCCACTACATTATAATGTTGTATGAGAGATAGATTGTTGTCAGGAAATGAGAGTGGGTTGGCTAGCGGGTAGGGTAGGACATGCATTTATATGAGGGGCGGCGGGGCTTCAAATTGGGAAAAAACCTTAAGTGGGCGAGAGATTCTCTAATATGGAGGCTTCAATGAATTGATCCGACTTGGTTGGAGACAGCTGTAACCCGGCGGGTTTTGGCCGAATATCAGATGGATGTGTAGTGGGGTATGGACAATGGCATACTGGTGTAATTGGTATAGATGTTGGGGTAGAGAAACTGTTGGGCCGAGGGCTAGGGAGTCATCCAATCGAAGCCGCAATCCGACGGCCTCAAGGAAGTGTTGCCGACACACACCACACAAGTGCTGGAAAACAGGGTAGGGTACATTTGGATGACAGGTTTTGCCTGTCAAACTTCAGGTGGGGGGCTCCGATGGGATCAATATTATGCTTGCTCGAAAGATAACTGAAAGTCCGCCCGAAAGTGATGCCTGAGTGCTCTTGGAAATTAACTCTGCTATTCTTGTGGCACGCCATAGCTCATTGGATACGGTATTTCGACAAGATTTATACTGGATTTAAGGTCGGATGGGGTCGGATCCATGGAATTTTATTCCTAAAGTTAGGAAAGGACAAATAATATTGACCGAGCCACTATTTGAGATCGAGCAGGGGGGAGGAGGGATTTCAGACACAACCTAAACCTAGATCACCATGGTGAAACAAACACAGCCTAACCTAAATGGCAAGCACAACCTACAAGAACAACCTAAATGGGCGAGAGATTCTCTAATTGTTGGTTTGCCGGAAATAGGTGAGAACGGTGGTGTAGAGAAATGTCGGGCTGATTTTAAGTAAGGGTGTTGGAGAGAAATGCGGCGCCAGAATTGGATTTTCCTCTAGACTCACTGGAGCTCGCATGAAAAGTTCCAAAACTGAATATAATATTAGAAGAGCTCATAGGGGTAGCTGTGGTTATTGGCCAGAATCCAATGGTTTTCCAGGAATAAACCAGTAATGAAAATTGAAGTTTTAGATTTCATCAACTGGGGATAGATAGAAAATCAAAGGATAGAAAATCTGTAGACTGATTCCCGACTCTGTATTGATGGTCTGCACTAGAAAACCATCTACACGTCGGAGGTCAGAGAGACAAAGAAAGGCTGCTGATGAGTTGCCCTCGTGGCGTGGTGCCCACCATGCTGTGGGCCAATATTGTGTTGGAATTGTTCGTGATGATGCGCATCTCACATTTTTTATGGTTATGGCCGTTGGAATGGATGCAAAATGTCTCTCCCAAGTAATCCTCGGCTTCCGAAAGATATGCTGGGCGATGTCAGTCCATTTTTCTTGTTCTTTTACTGTTATTTCGAAAGTTTAAACGGCAAGACTCCTATAGATTGGCAGTTCCATCTGATGAAGAAATTAAAAACGACTGGTTAGTTTTAACAGTTGAAGTAATTGTGCTTTTGCTTACTAGCCTCCTTTGGTTTTATTCCTTTTCCACTTTCCCATTTCTTTTCTTTTCTTTTCATAATGGTACCTGTTATGTTTGCATAATTTATAGGTGAGGCATCTTTGAAGGTTCAAGCCATAAGTGCCAGTGCCCATCTGCCCTTTGATCATAAACTACTAATGCAAAATCCAACACTTCATGTAAAATTCCATACCGAGCACCTGTCTGTAATATTTTGACAAAATTCATTGACTAATGATCGCACATGAAGAGTAGTAGAGTACACGCGGTTACCTGTTTATACATTCGTATGTGCAGAAGTAGGTTGGTGCAGTAAAACAGCCACAGGATGGTGGTTGGTTGAGCAGGAGCACCATCTATCTGCTTAAGCTTCTGGCTACAAACCATGCTTGTTTCAGAATGTGAAGGGCATAAATTCGTAGAACCATCATTGAAGTGCGTGAAGCAGATAATAGTGCTTTTATACCTTGAGCTGTTGCAAGTGGATGGGATCTCATGGTAGCAGATGTTAGGTCCTTTTTGTTGGTTCTCTTGCTTTCTCAACAAGGTATGTTCACTGGCGTATTGGATACTTCAGTTGAGCTTCTTGAAGTAGTTCAGAAGTGTCTAGTAGATGGGACATGGTTTTCACTGCTGATCAACTGTTGCAGAAGCTGCTGCACTGCCTTCGATTCTCTTGGTACGAGAGCTTCTTTTTCCTGAGGTACAAGGTATAGAAAAGAGTGAGTAGCTGCTTCTTTCGTAAACACGTCCTAAATATGGTGGGATTTTTTATCAGGAGCATCAAACGGGCCCTAAAAGATATTCACGAAAAATTTTTTCATGATAAAAAAAAATTATGGATTTTTTTCCTGTTCATCAAACACACCCATATATCCACAAAAAAATTCATACATGGTAAAAAAATCTTTGGTAAAAAGTTGGTGGAATTTTTTTTTTTTCTGGTCCATCAAACATGCCCTAACGATATCTACAAATTTTTTGTCTGGGGTGGACTTATCGAAGACCACCTGAATCAGTCAAAAAAAATTCCTTACACGTTATTCCAAATATTTTTTTCTTTTCATGATGAAACAGAATGCATGGATTCTTTTTCTGGGTGCATCAAACACAAGTTTTTCCATATTTATTAAACATTTGAAATATTTTGTAGAAATATTTTCTGGACCTACCAAACGTAGTCTGAACTAGTGGAGAAATTTTTTTCCTTTCACACCCAAAAACAATTCAAAACTAGAAAACACTTCCTCTCGCCAACCCCCCCCCCCCCCCACGGCGCTCCCCGACATCTGACCGGTTATCCAGAATGATCTTTCTCCCTCTCTCTCTAGCTTCCAATGAAAGATTCCTCACACACTCTCTCTATCTGTGTTTCCATTTTTGTTTGCAAATAGACGACAAAAACCCAGTAGCTCGGAAGCGCGTGTATTCGATTGCCCAGTCGGAATTGCTCTTCATACTTTTTTTCATTTTATTTTGTAGAATAAACTTCACAAATTCACCAAACAATCGAAACATATGTTTCGGGTTGGGTCTGCATGTCCTACTTTATCACGTTACATCAGTAGGATGGATTAGCTTCTCAAATCCAAATAAAATTTAAAATGGTCGCCTAAATGACTTTGACAACATAGATTATCTATAGTTGGGATTTATTAAAAGGTAGAGTGTGAAAAGGATGACAAACAGAAAACGAGCTTCCTGTTGAATATGAAGTTATTAATGGCTCAGCAATTATGTACAATAGAACAAATAAAGGCTCAGTTAATTCCCCAACTTACAACAAAAAATGCATGCACTTTTCTCCTTGATTTAAAAAAGTAAAGAAATAAGATTGAAAGAAAATTTCCCTAAAATGGAGAAATAAAGGTAAAGAATTCCAGGATAGTAACCAACCTGCACAAAGGGAAATCAAAAGGACAGTTCCCTCAACTTCACCCGTCAATGCCTGTCCGGGCATTGCCATAAGAAACAATATTGATGTATATCCAGGAAAAAGGGGGACGTACAATAAGTCCAAGCCAATAGACGGAAACTCAGGCACCTTTTCAGAAGCCTCCCACTTGGCAATACATATGCCGGCATCATAAACAGAAGCTTGTTGTAGTCTTCTTGGGTTATATATATATATATATATATATATATATATATATATATTATATATATATATATATATATAAAAGCTTATTATTAGGGTTTGCTTCATATTTTTTGGTTTCGTTGGCCGTATCATGCTTGCAAAACAAATGAAAGGTTTTTTCTTTTTGTTCCTTCTCGCTACTGGCTAGCTCCAATTATGTGAATTTGTCATAGTGAACTCGTCGCAGCCTGGGTTGCAAACGGTGAACTAGTCACTACTGGCTATTTGACTAGTTGACTACTCTGACCAACTAATCACTGATTTTGGCAATGCAAGTCAGTTGACAACTGAGTCAACTGATTAGTTGGAATTTTGAATAAGACAAAGTAATGTTTTAAGCCAATAGGCAGTGTATTCAGTGTTTATATTAAGGAAATATTTATTAATAAACAAAAAGCACCAAAATATAATTTGCCATCCCCACTAGCCGCTCCCTGTCCCTGCATGTTAACGCATGTGCAACACTGACTTTAATGTGTCCATGTGACATGGCTGTAATGACAAGTAAACATGCCCTTAAAAACTATGGGGCTCACTAGTGTAGTGTCCCTATCTGGCTTCTTCATATATTTTGGTTGCTGGAATCTTACACTTTCTTGATCACTTTCCAGAAAAAAGAGTTGGTCCTTAAGATTTCCATTGTCACAGGTGCAATTCTGGCAATTTTCTTGTGAAGCCTGATATAATCAGCCTGAAAGATCTAAGTGTTGGCAAATATTATGCCAGTTAAGGAGTCTGAGGAAGTTCTTTCTACTACTTATCCAGTGTATGAAGCTAGTGATTTTCTGTATGACCGACTGACTTTGCTCTACCCGTTTCTTTGTTATTCACCAAATCTTGTAAATGTCAACAACCCCTTAAAAAAATTGTTTCATCTGTCAATTTTATTGGTGGAGCAAATGTTCTGCCAGTGAAGGGTTATGAGGCAGGTCTTTCTGGTTTCTACTACTTATCCAGTGTATGAAACATTGGAACTATGGATTTTCTGTTTTTTTCTGTTAGCCTGACTGAGTTTCTTTCTTCGTTCATTGCATTTAATGTCAATGCTCAGACCCCTAAAAAGAAAACTGATTCATCTGTAAGTTTGGTTGGTTGAGGTTTCATTTTTGTTCCTTCTCACTACTGGCTAGCTCCAATTATGTGAATTTGTGATAGTGAACTCGTCACAGCCTGGAAGATTTGGTCTTGTGGGAACTATGAAGCAGCTGGGCAACAATACAACAGTGTATTCTACAATGGTACAACTGAGTTGTTGAATCTGGTGGTCTTTTGGATGTATGGTCAAATGCAGAACTTATTCAAGGTAATAAGTGCATAAAACATGAATGTTTACCTTCCTTTTCCACCTTCTGTTCGTGTTTATTTCGTCATGCATATTTGTATGTGTGTCTAGTCGGAGCATACACGCCCATGAACTTGCGCATGTGCATCTGTATGTATGTTGCATGATCTAAGTATTTTTAGAAAAATAAATACCAAATATATTTTCAACCCATTCTGTGTAAGACATTTTGAATATTATATCCAACAACATGCATGTGCGGTATTGACCCTTTTTTTAGGCTTATTCTGTAGAAAACCAGAGGACAACAAACCTGGAGTTAGGAGTTGAAACTGGACGAATGGTTGGAGGTGCTCTCTCTCTCTCTCACGCGTGGTACACATTCATGGGATTAAGATGTGGGCAATTGTAGAGCCATGTTAAATTTTCCCATGCAGATCGTAGCAATTTCCAAAACTAATTTGCCATTCAAATTTCTAATGGCACTTTCGAGGTGACCATATTTGAGCTATATGATTTATTTGATTGTGTGGCTCCTAGTGGTTGCCATGGATTCCGAACACCTGTCTATGATTAATGCTCTTGCCTAGCCTCCACATTAGGTGGTCATCCGTTCTACTTTCTCAAGTTCCAAGACACAGTAAAATGTTATTGAAATTTACAAAATTTTACTCTCTTGGATTACCTCTCTCATAGCGCCAACTAAATCACTCTTTAAAGAAAAATAGCACGCCTTTCACGCGATAATATTGTCTGTTCAGATTAGCATTTCTGGTTTAACCATCGCGTTGCGACTATGGGATTTATTTCCTCTACATTTTTCTCCTGCCAAAGTTTTGATTAGTACGTTTCATTAACAGAGGGGTCATTTGACCATGTTGGATTCCAAGATTACAGTTGATCGTCCAGGAAAGAAGTGGATATCAACGGATTGGTCGGGTACCCACTTAAATGCTTAAAGAAAATCCGGATATGAAAAAAAAGTCCACATTTGATAACAACTAACTCGGATTCAGTTTTAAGAAAATGGCATTTATTTGGAATCAGTTGCATATTTTGGGATCCGAATGTGTAAAAGTTAGATTCGGGGTGGGTTATTGTTGTTAAATTAAATCAGATTCGAACCTGATCCATCAACAACCGTAATAATGCATAACATTCCGATCATAGTAGATTTCACGCACGATGATATGGATGCGGCTAAAATTTTCAAGAACAAGCTGGCACAGGGCGACAGGCACTTGCAAACCCAGAGCATTTCACTGCGCGGGTACAGAATCTGCTCTCGCAGGAATGGTCCAAGGTTCAAAGCCCAACTCAGAGTAGCTCGGACCGAGTCGCACGGAAATGTATAGAAGAAGAGAGCCCTAGACCTCAACATTTTGCGGGCAAATGGGAAGTTGGAATGTCGCTGCAGCCAAACGTGTGCTTGCACATGGTTCAATAATCGATGACAGACGACAAAATGAACAGGATGTCCAATTACGCATCAGAACATTGAGCAGAACTCCCCTTATGGGCGAACTACCTTTGGTGTTCTCTTTGCCAGACAAGGAGCGTCAGCCGTCGCAAATGCATACGAAGACGGCCAAAGAGTGTCAACTATTAGGCAAGACGCCCGAGAAATCAGCTGCAAAATATATCTTGAAGGCTTGTTCATAATTCTCTATCTGCGGCATTGAAGTATCAGAGGTGGACAAATCATTCTCAATAAAAACTCCAAAAAAGTCGAAATTCCCATAAAGAAGCAACTTTTTTAACAAGACACAGTAGCATCTAAATCAAAATGTAATAAATGCATACTTCCTTGTAACAAGCCAGATAAGATAAACCTCAAGTTTTTAAATAGCAGTATGCAAACTAAGATGGCCTTAACCAAAATTGATCTGAAGTGCTCACATCCCTGTGAATGCTTTCTTGCCCCCACCAGTTGAACCAGCCGGAGTGACCTTCAACACATTGAATCTAACTGTCTTCGACAATGGCCTAGTTGTAGAAATTAAAATAACCATTAGAAAAGAAAAGAAGCTTGCCGATTGACAATCCTGATTTCACTAAGTGAGGCTGGATGTGCGGATCAAGGTATCATACCTGCACTGACCAATGGTTACATGATCGCCCTCCTTCACGCGGAAACATGGTGATACATGAGCAGGAGTGTTGGAGTGCCGCTTTTCAAATCTGTATTTCAGAATCACGACCAAGTAAACAATTTGCATTAACTAAAAACCAAACTAATATGCTGATCATTTTTTGTTCTCACCTTTGATACTTCTTAACATAATGAAGAGAATCCCTTCGAACAATGATGGTTCTCATCATCTTAGCTTTATAGACAGTTCCCTGCAATATTCGACCCCTAATGGAAATAGTTCCAGTGAAAGGGCACTTTTTGTCGATGTATGTTCCTGCAGATCGAACCACAATTTAAATCAAACTTGACAGTTCCTAGGTTACAAAACCATCAAACCAGCAACATATGGAATGGACATCTTCAAACATGATGAGAAGTCAAGACAGGGGGTCCTGATGGCCAAGGAATCAGTTCTCTATCAGCAACGCTGCAACAAAGTATTACCAATTGAAACAACCAACCACACCCCCCCCCAACCCCCCAAAAACGCTAATTTTTTTTCTGAATGCAACAACAAAACCAATCATGGTTTCTCTACACACAAGCAATCCTATAAATTCATAAAAGTCATCAAACAATTCAAAAATGGTTTCTTTGGTTGATCAGCACTCCCATGGAATTGAACAGGCTAAAACTAGGAGATTTTGCCAAAGTTTGTAGCATGAACCACGAAAGATTCATACAATCTTCAATCTGGCAAGTTCCTGTTGGCTCCAAGCGGCAGTCAGGATGCTAGGGAAGACAGTACCTGCTGTGACTCAAAGAAGGAGCCGTGAATGTAGACAAGATAATTGGCGACCAAAAGGTTAGGAATTGGTTCAAATTTTGACGTTATTTATATATGGGCCAGATCCCCCCCTGCATGAAAAAAGAGACAACAGATGGGGGAAAAATGATCTTGCAGCTATCCCAGCGGTCTAGAACAATTAAAAGGTTCTATCAGAGGCAACCCGGCAACTTTCTAGCATGATCATTTGACAGTAATTCCTTGCTACAGTTTTGTAAAAAATATCTTGAAGCAAAACAAAAGGAAATACCATCTTGAAGCAGATCAAGAGTAAGACGTGATGAATACCTGAAACCAAAGTCTGTCTTTAAGGTTAAAAATAAATGCAACAAATAACAATGTGTAGTATATGACCAAATGAAGGTCTGTAGGGTAACTCTTATCATGAAAAAAATTTACATTATATTGAGAATAAACAGATTGCTTGAACGGGTAGATTTCTTACTCAAACAAAAAATCATATACAGGATATATCTACCAGGCTAACTAAACACCTTTTCTTCCTATTAAAGATCAAACTCAATTCATCAAAACATCATTTTCTTACTCATATGGATACAAATTTTACAGCATGTACAGATTAAATAGATAACTTGAAAGAACGGATGACTGATGCAAAGCAAGATTACATACAGAGGATAACTACTAGGCTAACTTTTGTCGATCCCTTCTTATCAAAAACTTGTTTTCACATATTATATTGTAGATTTTTGCATGTTATTCAAATATAGAACATATAATCAGAGTAATTGAGCAATCAGTCCAACTATAGGTGATTCGCGAGAGGCTTCTTTTTACTATACATGCAAACCCAGCAGTCTAAAATTTAAAACAAAAGAAGACATAATATGTGTGTGTGTGTGTGTGAATAACAGAAGAAATTAGAAAAAAAAATCAGCATCAAAGACACTTCAAGACAGAGAAGTGCAGACGATTAGACCTTCAATGGCCTCCCTTGGCGTCTTTATCTTCAGCCCAATGTTCTTCCAGAAACGGTTACCACCTTTCCCCGGACCCTTTCCTTTACCAGATTTTTTAGAGCTGCAACAATTAGTTCCGTGTCATTTCATAAAACACCTCAACTTAGACTGAATAAGGCCTAAACCCAGGTAAGAGCTTTACCTTAGAAAGACTTTAGGTTGCTTAAGAAATGCCTTCTCAGTCTGAAAATCAGGAACAACAATCAATATTCTGAACCGTACCAGAAAGAAATTATTTGTAAACGACGCTTGAGAAAATAAAAGCATACAAGTTTTTTAAAATTTAACTTCTTTTACTGTTCTATAGATGCTCATAAATATATGTACTTCCAATGTATCGCTAAACCTCATTTACACGCCAGACGATGAGCAATCCAACACATGTTTACCGAAATCAATCGAATTGACAATCCATCAATCCATACGGACCTATAACAGATAAAATCTCAAAGATTTCATGGATATTATTCCCGTTACGGATCATCGGAAAGAAAAAAAGGAATGCATCAGTCTATTTTTCAACTGAAATTAAGCCCTCTGGAAGCATAAAGGGAAATCCAGATTGTTTCTTTCTCAACAAGGAAGTATAGATTAGCATTCAGATGGACCCGCTTATCTACGGAAAGACAGAAAAACACAAGGAAACAAGCATTGTTATTCTACTTCCCCGGGCAATGTAGTGTGTGCCATACGTCGTTTAAACGGAACCTACACCTACACGAAATTCTACTTCTCAAATGGAAAGAGCTGTAATTGAACATAAAATATACAACACAAAACTAAGACAAGACGAAGGTCATAACTTAAGAACAACCCATAGACCTTCAAAATCCCGACAAAGAGAATAAACCCTAGCGGACACCACGACTAGCAAATGAGGGGCACCGAAGATAACAGTTCGAGAGGCCAAGAGAACTTAGATAAACAGCATGAATCAGCGAATGCAGGAGATGTAATGAGAAGGACAGAGATCAGAGCGAAGGTCTTACCTGCTCAGCCATGGCCGCGGAGAAGGGATCTTCAGCTGCGACCGAAAGAAGTTGATGGCGCGAAGAGGGAAGACGGGCACGAGAAACTTAGAAAGTGGCTCGTATACGAAAAAACCCTAACCCTAAAATCTCTTTAGGATGGATTTCTAGACTTTTATAAAAGGGTTTCGCAAATCTCAAAATACGGACTCTATCTTCTCATAATTACGCCGTCGTCACAAAATTTTTGGCCTTTTTCTGGTAATGATTAAGTTCCGACCTTTTAAGAGGCAAAGCATGGTGTAAAATTTTGATCCTCGAAAACAGAGTAAAACAGTCGCCGAAAATAATCATATAAAAATATATTATCATGTTTCTGCAATATTTAGTTACGTAATTTTATGCATTTGGGGCATTTCACTGATTCAGAAAAAAACAAAAAACAAAACAAAACAAAACAGAACAAAAGTCATAAAAGTGAAAGAGCCACATGGACGCCATAATCTAAACATGTTATGCCTACATCCTTAAAACTTGATTGTAGAGATTCTTGTAAAATACAAGGACAGATTAAAATTCGCTGGAACTTAAAATATATCTTTAAATAAAACTATGCCTTGTATGGCATTAAGTTATTAATTCTCTATTAGTTTCCAACAGTTCACATTTGGAAAAAATCACATGATAAACCTAAAGCTCTCTTAGTGGAGTTCTATTTTTAAATTATGCATCAAATAGGCAGAAATTACAACCAATACAGCATGTTAACCCAAAAACAATTCCTTTTAAAGATATTGAAAATTTTGAATTATCCGGAAATTACTTTACAATAAAATATGTAACTGGGCATCTTTAAAACCACATCTTTCTTTTATCATGTAAGAATTCTTTTTCTTATTTAGATGAACGAGGTTCACTTGTAGAAGATGTTACATTTGTTGCAGGCAATAGCACAAAAAACATAAGGGAATCAAATGTTGCAGGAAACTTGTTTGTGGGTTTGGAAACAACGGTGGGCAGCGAGAAGGTAGATTTCAACGATTAGCATCGACTTCGCCACTAGCTTTGCTTCTAATGAAGTCCACACACATGGAGCGACTCTTAGATTCAAACTGTGATGTGACTCGTATTTGCATGCTTAAGCTTCTATGAAGGGCTATAAATATTTTGGGGCCAAACATAATTTAAAATTTTAACATGGGCTGAAATAAAATTTTCAAATACTTGATGTAGATTAAACTAAACTTTTAACATTTATAAGTAAAATTTTGATTTTTTTAAAACCCGAGAGGGGGCGATGATTGTAAATCATGCTATGAACATTCTCATAGTCTCATGACCATCAAATTAATTCACATATGTGATTTTTTTTTGTTCTTTTAGCTGTTAAATACTTCATATGATTTTTATATGTGCCTCACATAATCAACTTCTACTGAAATTAATCACGTTTTATGCAGCCTACAAATATTTATTTGATGGATGCTTATTAGAGAGATCAAAGGAAAAGAGATACACAATCGCATCCAAGCTACGGTGGGCAAGTGCTGACGCATTCGATCCTCATCCCTGCGTCCCTGCAGGGAAGGCAAGGAGCGACCCTTTTATACCCTGAAGTCTCCAGCGTGAAGGAAGCAGTTGGACCCCACAGCAGACCTCGGCTCATCTGCTTCAATGACTCTCTCTCTCTCTCTCTCTCTATCTGTCTCTTCCTTTTCCTTTCTCTGATAAAAACCCTAAAATGCGACCACCAATCTCTCCAAAAAAAACACGTGGCAGCAGCCAACCGAACTAAGCTTCTTGCCTTCCAACTCTCGCCCCCAAATCTATGATACCTCCCCGCTACTCTCTCTCTCTCTCTCTAGCGTTCTTTCTCCTCCCAAATCTCTCTCTCTCTCTCTTTCTTGTTTCTCTCAGCCATGGAATGCTGTTTCGATGAAGAAGAGATGGAGGCTTGCAGTGCCCTGTTGGAGCTCTCCTGCTCTGCGATCTTTCGCTGGAACTCCGGTCTTCTCCTCCTGCGGTGGGGCGCCAAAAGGAGGCGCCACTCTCCTCCTCTGACTCAACGTCCTCACCTTTCTCCTCCTATTTTTCTTCATGATTCCGACGATGGAGGCCGAGGGGGAAGAGAAGGAGGAGGAGACGAGGCAACTCCGTCTTCTCCAGCCCCAACCGAGCAGTTTGAAGCAAGAAGGAAGCCCAGAAGAACCAGAAAGCAAGTCCCCAAGAAGAAGGTGTCGTTGGTTCTCTCCTTTCAGATCTCTCTCTCTCTCTCTTTGATCAGTCCTTCATTTTATCCTCTTGAAAACTTATTTTCTTCTGCGTCTTGCTTCGTATTCTTCTGGACAATCTTTGGTTTCAAGACATCCTTTTGTTTTTCTACGTTTTTTTTTTTTTTAAAAATTTCCAGAATTTGTCTTGATTTCACTGTCTTCTAGCTTGGTCTTCCTTTTTTTCTCTTTCCGTTTTCCTGCAAAATTATTTTTCCCTGTTACTGAACGAAGAAGATGAAGGCTAGAAAAAATAAATAAATAAACCGACTGCTTCAAGATTCCTATTTATTCCTAGAATAAAAATGGAAGGCAGCCAAAAAACACTCGATTTTTCCTTCCCCTTGAAAATCTCTCCCCTATCCATAATTTTGTATCAACTTATTACCTTTTTCCACTGCTTCTAAGGATTATCATGTTTATTTGGAAGCCTCTTTTATTTACTATTCGAGATGCTAAAGGTGGAAAACATGAATAAAATTGCAGACCCACAAAGAATTGAAAGAACTTGTGGCTGAGTTGCTGGCGGAACAAGAGGAGCTTAGATTGGTACGTTACGTTCATTGGTGTTTTGAAAGGTCAAAATCATCAGCGCCTCTTTCCCTTAACACGCCACAATAGACTTTGGTGGGCTCGGTCCTTCTCACTTTGGACCCATTAGCTTGACCTAAGTTCACTTTGCTGGCTAAAACTCAGTCTTGGTCGGGTCGATATTTTTTTATATACATGAGTTTCAGACCCGAACCAAAAGCAGCTGTAAATTCTGATGTATTTGCTTTTTCCATTCCAACTTGCGTGATAACTGATAAGTGGTGCCCACAGAATTCCAACCATGCTGTATTGGATCGCGGGTTTGGTACCATATGGGTTTTGTATTAGATCCGACTATTGTATAGAGTCTTTTCCTTTCTTTCTTGTTTATCTCGGGTCCCGGGTCCGACGCCTTTGCGTGCTTGGTCCGGACGATGCTGGCATAACGCGCTTTGTGGCTGTCAGCTTACAGTTTTAAATTAATCCAACGACCTTCACAACGTTCTGCTTTTCACTTTCTGTCCTTCTGGATAATTATATATCAAACCCTAGCTTTTTTTCTTAATCTCCAAAACCGTCTCCATCTTATTGCCTGGGTTAATTTTAATAATTTGTTCATTCTTTTAACCACATCCCAAATGGTTTTTTTGGCTTCTAGTTGGAGGGCAATCTGCCTGACCAACTTTCGACTGACCTCTCTGTGTTGCTAACCAAATTTTACCTAACATCCAAATAATTGTCCTTTATTTTAAGTTGTTGTTATTCTTTCTCAAGGTTATTCTTTTCAAGTTGTTGGAAAAGAGGACCTTTAGAAAATGCATCTTCGCTGTCCTCGTAAAATGCAGACTTGCATACTCGATGCGAACACTTCTTTTTTTAGCTCAACAAGAGAGAGTGGAAGAAAGATTAATGTTTATTGTTGCTTGTTGTTGCAGTACTAAATGCATAATAGTACTACTGTATTGTTGCTTGCTTTTAGGATATCTTGGAAGCCACCAAGCTTTTGAAGGAGTTGAAGGATCGAAATTTAGAGCTCAAAGCTAAGGTAATTTTAAATTGTGTTTGATTGGGTTTTTCATTTAACCCAATATGTCAGTTGGTTAGGCCATGAAAGTGTTTCTAATTTTGCAATTCCTAAAATGAGTTGTATTCCTTACACACTCTAAAATAGCATACCGTTTGCTAAATTAAAAAAAAAAAAATAACAAGTTTGCATGATTCATAAAATGCCATTATGTTTTTTCCCCCGAAAACATTGCTTATGTTGAGAGTGCTTCCAATATTTACCTAAAAATCCCACTTCCAGATTTCTTGGATTTTTTAACCATTCATGCTGTTATGTATTTTGCTTCTATTTACCTTGTTCTTTTCTCGATTGCCAACGTTCTTCTGACAAAAAAAGAAAGAACTTTTCCCTTTCTATGTGATCTTTAGTGAGTTTCCTCTCACAGAAAATCATGCCAATGAATTAAAAAGCGTTTTTTATGAAGAAATTTTTACTATTTAGTACCTTTGTTTTTAATTTTGTATGCAATCTAATAAAATCTCACGATCGTCAAAGACATGCTCAATTCAGCATCTTTCTTTAAGACTGCAACTGAGATTTGCTTTTCATTTGGACTGTAGGAGTGTCTAAATTTGAAGGAAAGACAGCATCAACCAGAAGAGGAGAGTGACAGATGCAATCAGATTCCTGACATTAACACAGAGCCACCGTCTATGTTGCCCCAACAATCTGCGGCTGACCAACTATTGCATGATGATGGTCCGCACATCGTCGACTCGGAAGCTCTTGAGAAGCCTTTGTTTCTTTTCCAATCCCCGTTGCCTTCTTTAGAAGGGAGGCATTTGATCTCAATACCTGCCACCGTGCTCTGTCAATACTTGCAAAGTGCGGAGGTGAATGCTTCCACTAATTGTGTGGAAGATGATAACGGTTTGTGTTTTTCTACCTTGGATGTAGCAAGTAGAGCTGCCATTGCTGCTCAAGCCAGGAAGAGGAGGATAGAAATGAATAGAATGAAGAGTACCCAGTGCTTTAAAATAAGAACAAGATGATGTATTCAAGTGGTGTTTCAATAACAAATAATTTGGTAAAGAGAGAGAGAGGGTGGGGGAGGGAGATTGTAGTGCTTACAGAAGCGTTCTTTATTTTTTGGTGATGTATTTTATTAGATATATCTGATAAGAGAATATTGTGAAGAAATCGAAGACTCCAAGTTTTGAGCATCTGTGTGTGTCTGCGCAACAAAGCTTCATAAAAGGAAGTTGATTACAGGTGTAACTTGTTCTGTCTTCAGAGAAGTTTCTGTCAATATCTGCTTTGGAAGGCGAAGATGAAATTCCCTTTTAGTTTGAGGGAAATGACATAAACACAAACTGAGTGGATGGAAAAAAAATTTCTTGCCACCTTATTCCAGAAAATTTTCCATGGTAAAAATATCTATGCTAAAAAGGTCCGTAGATTTATTTTCGGGGTGAATAAAATGCACCCTTAGGTTAGTGGATTCTTTTAATTTCAGGCTTTTCAATTGAACATTCGGATTAATCTATCCTTCCAGGCAGCACCATTAGAGAACCTAACGTTTTAACTAAACTTTGGTTTTGCTCATCAATTTCACGTTGTTTCGCTAAAAAAATGACGTTTACCACGCAGTTAAAAGCAAAGTGCAAAAATTTGAAAACTCCAAAATTTTAAGATATCGCTAACGGCTAATGTAGTAGGGACAATAACAAGAGAAACTCTTAATAATAATAAAACCCAAAAAAAAAATTATAAGAACGGCTGACATTGAAGGAAAAGCACATTCATTATCGCCCGTTGCAGGTGTCCTTCATGGCCTCAACCCACCATCTCCGGCGTTCCTCAGCCCCTCATCTCCTTGTCTTCGGGATATCTCTTGATACTGATATCTTGGGGGAGAGGGGATTTTTGAGTTAGAGGAATGCAAAAACGGTCATGGCAGGCATCGGTCTTTTGTATGCGGAGCAGTACAGGAAGATCAAGAGCGCAAAGTAAGACAACGGGCTGGTGCCAGCCGCCGACAGCGAGTCTGTCCGCGCCGGAATCGCCCCAGTTCACAGTTGGTTGGAGCAAGCTGTCGATCGTAGGATGTAGAAGTTTATGGGGGCTGAGAGAGCGGTCTGACCCTTTCGCCCTTGCGATCATGGAAGGATGCTTTTCTTGTTGATCTTGAATTCGTGATGCCGTGGAAGGTGTTGATCTTGAATCCGTGATGCCGTGGAAGGTGTTGATCTTGAATCCGTGATGCCGTGGAAGGTGTTGATCTTGAATCCGTGATGCCGTGGAAGGTGTTGATCTTGAATCCGTGATGCCGTGGAAGGATGCTTTCCAACCCGATTCATTGACGTTTCTATTGTTTTGTGAATTCGTGAAGTTTGTCATACAAAAATGAATAGAAAATGTATGAAGAAGCGCGATTCCAAGTTCCAACTGGGCGATCGAATACAAGCGCTTCCGAGCTATTGGGTTTTGTGATCTGTTTCTACATAAAAACGGAGAGAGAGAGAACTAGAGAGAGAGGGAGATCATTTTGGATGTAAGTCCCGATGAGAGAGAGAACCAGAGAGAGAGGGGAGATCATTTTGGATGAAAGTCCCGATGAGAGAGAGAGAGAGAGAAGGCGTGTTTTCTAACTTTGAGTTAAAAATTTCGTGGATACCTTGTAGGGTGCATTTGACGCACACAAGGAAAAAAAACCTTCCATGGATAAAACTTTCGTTGTTATCTTTTAAACGTTTGATGCTCCTTGGTTTTTTTACCATGGAAAATTTTTTTCCTGGATATCTTTTAGGTTGTGTTTGATGCACCCTGAAAAAGAATTCATGGTCTTTTTTACCATGGATTTTTTTACCTTGGAAAAAACTTTTACTGGATTATTGGATGCATCCAGGGATTTTTTTTTTTTTTACCAGGATAAAAATTTTCCGTGGACATATCTGAGGGTGCGTTTGATGCACTGACAAGAAAAAAATTTTCTTGGATTTTTAGGATAGAATTTTTTTTAAGGAAAAAAATTTTCATGGATTTTTAGGACGGAATTTTTTTCATGGAAAAAACTTTACGTGGATTTTTAATCATGGAAAAAGTTGTCGGGGATTTTTTATCATGGACAAATTTTCATGGACTTTTTATCATGGAAAATTTTTTCGTGGATTTTTTAGGATGGACTTTTAATCATGGAAAAAAACTTCGTGGATTTTTTATCATGGAAAAATTTTTCGTGGATTTTTAATCATGGAAAAAATTTTCGTGGATTTTTTAAGATGGATTTTTTTTTAATCATGGAAAAAATTGTACAACGGGATGGATTTTTAATCTTTGGGGATATCTTTCAGTGTAACGCTTGACAGAAAATCCAAGGCAAAATTTTGCCATGAAAAAAAAACTTCTCGTGGATAAATTTATCTTCACGTGGATGGCAGCAGCCTGCAGGAAGGAGGTCGGAGACTCGGAAGAAAAGAAGAGAGAGTCAGAACTCGCAGCACGGCAGCAGCGGGCTCGATGTTGGTTGATCGACAGGTAGCAGATTCATCATTCACATATGTGCTTCAATTTTGCTTGTTTGATTGTTTCTTTGCAGTTTGCCCCAAAAAAATTTCCTCGCCATGAAGTTCTTTCTTTCTTTCTTTCTTTTTTTTTTTTTTGAAGAATTTTAGTGCTTCTTTTCTTTCTTGGTCGTCAATGTGAACCCTTAAATCTTCTTCTCGTCACAACCCTCCTTATCACGAGGGATGCAAAGCCCAAGCCTAAGCTCTGTCTTCCTGGTAGAAGGGCCAAGATGGTCTCTGAACCTGCCATCAACAGCTTTGAGGTCGAAACCGGTGGTTTTATCAGCATCTTTTTCCTCTGCTTTTGTCATGATGCCGGGCCATTCCTAGTTACGGTGTAAGATCATCGAGTCAATGACGAAATAGGAGGAGAAAAATGTTGTTTACTGAAGCCGTGGGACGATGAAGGCCTCACTGCTAGATTCTGTTCATATTCTAGTGATTTTTCCTGCGCAGCAGCACAGGCATTTATTCATTGCACTGTTGTTGATTTGGGGATTTTATAATTCTATCTGTCATGCGTGAATTACGTAGGATTTAGGGATTTTCTGTTATTGCAGATTTAGGGTTTTTAATATTGCAGATTTGGTGTTTCTTATTAGTTGCATATAGTGAGTTAGAAACTAAGTCAGGTCTAATGTTACCGTGGCTGCATGCTTGTGTGAAAGGAAACCACCATATACGCAAGAAAATGTTTTAAGCTAGCCTACGCAGTACAATTTTTTTCACAAAACTGACCTTATGGTTGTGAACTCCATGTTACAAAACTTTCTTGTATTTGTGAAGACAACATTCTGGCGTATAACACTTGTAGTGATAGAAAGAGCAACCTCTGCATCAGAAAAAAATCAAAACATAGTTTTCCCTCTTCTAGTCTCTAGCCTTATACATGTTTGTTATGGATTATCTTATTTATGTTTTATACTTTCACCTTTGCTTTCCAAGTCTTTCTGTTGGTATGAAATTTATTTTTGGTGTTTGATCAGATAGAAATGAGAAACATTGTGACATGGCTGCCATTCATCTGGAATTTTGATGTTTGTGGAGGGACTTGTGATAGACACAAGGACCTTTGCTAAACGTTCTTATTTTCCTTTTTTTTTTCCCTTCTGGTTCAGGATTGATTAATGTGGGAGTAGCATAAACGAGGAAGCTGGCAATGGGCGATTCAGTAGACAAGTTCAGAAAAGGAGGTTCAACTCCTAATGACTTAAGATGTCGTCACTGCGCAGGACCACTTTCCAAGGATATGGTTGGTCCTCTACTTCTTGCCATTTAATTTTAATTTTATCATTTCCCCACCTTTAACTAGCAAGAAAATCAGTTTTGTTGTGTTACCTACGCGTCCACCCTTTGAATGTTTCAGGAGACAAGTAGTTGGACAGTTGCACCATTCGTGAGAGATAGCTTCTCTATGGTATTAAATAGTTTGTCTTTCTTTTTGTATGATCATGTTCTTGGTTATATACTGGTAATTATGAATGCAGATTGGTTCGGCTGTTGGTGGGACTGCAAGTGCATTTTATGGCTTTAATCATGGTATTTGGTGAACTTTTTTTCCTTTTCCCTAAATTGGATGTCCGTTGTGTTTATGGTTCTTTGTACTCACGACATGTTTAAAAATGATGAAGCAATGAGAAAGTGGTTACACCTTCTGTATTTTACAAAGTTGAGAATGAATTTTATGAAATCAAACTTAAACATCTTGCTTGAGTGGGATACTTACCTGATTAAAGTTGTGTTTGTCTGACAACTGCTTGATCTATGATGGTCTTGCTTGATTTATTTGATAACTGCTTGTCCTACAACACTTAAGACTGTTTATTTGATATGGCTAGCACCCAGGCTGGAATGCTCTTTGGTTTTTGATCTCCTTTTTATTGTATAATAGTTTGTGGAAGAGAGATTGCTTTGATCAAGTTGATGAGGAGAATTTTGTAGTAGTTACCTCTTGTGTGTAAAAGAAGTACATAAGCAGTCTAACAATGTCACATCTCTAATCATCAGACTCTAGAATGTTTTCTCTTCAATATATTTTGAACCATAGTGTGTAACTATGCTCCATTCTATGAAATGTTCCACAAAAGAAATTGTGAATCTCAGTTATAGAATCGTGTGAGAGGCATGTGAATCTTAACTGACAAAAAGAAATTACAAAATGTAAACAGTAGACAGTTTGCTTCTTATGTGAGGTTACCCAAATGATTGATATTTAGATGGGTAAATGAATATTGTTAAATGCAAAAGCTGGTTGTTCCATGTGATATGAGTGCAACGTGGGTGCGGGGGCTTATAAATGCAAAACTGTTGCATAGCACCTTTTTTTTTCTTAGGATGTTGGATTCTCTCGGCTTTGGATTGTGATGGCTAAATGTTGACTTTTGAATTGCAAACAATCTTGTGGTTGTTATGAATTATGTAGAAAGCTGTAAAACTGGCATTTGCAGGCTCAGCTTACAATTTGTGTGTAACTTTTATTTTGTGCCTTGTCTTTTTCTCCTTGTTGATGTTGATCTGTTCTCTGCATGTGTGCTTGCAGCAATGCCTGTTATTAGAAGATGGGTAAAGGGGCCGATGTGGTTGCATTTCTTTATTGGTGTAAGTTATTTACTGCCTTTCATGTTCTTAATCCCATACATGCACTTTTAAGACCCCATTTAGTTGCTGTTTACTGGTCTATTCCTTGAATAGCACATCTTGGACATGCTTTAGTTTAGTATATTTTATTTTGTAGTCTTATAGCCAAAAATGTCTTGAATCTGATAAAGGGGGACATGATGGAGTAGCAAAAGGTTTTGCAAAATTGAATAGAGGACAGAAGAGTAGCACTATTGGATATCAAGAGACACTACTTATAAAGGAGAAATGAGGGGCACATACGTTTATTACTTTTAAGAAACTTTTAAAATGATAAGATAATTATGTTATGGTTAAATGTCCTTTAGGATGCTTCCTCTCTTCTTTTTTTTTCTTTATGAGGAACTAGGGAAGTAGGTTTGACAAACTTCTTATTTCGGAATAGAAATATTATATTGTTAAGAAGAATGATAAGAGGAAAAGTAGGAAGTATGTGAGGAATTTTAAATTTTTGCATGTGTTATTGTGCCCATTCCTTAAGGCCGCTGGTTTTCTATCGTGTCTGTGTATTTATGTGTATAAATTTATTCTTTTTTGTGCATGCCTGAAATGGTCTTCCCTTCCCTTTTATGTGTATGTGCAAGTGCTTTCCTTCGTAAAGTGAGAAGCAATAACTTGGATGTTGATTGTGAATTTCGTGGCTGATAAAGCCAAGAAGCTACTTATTTATTTCCTCAAAATATACATGCGACATGGTGCATTTATTACAAGATGACATTGGTACTGTTTATAACCTTTATTGCACACCAAGGAACTGTTTCATGGTATCTAGATTTCTAGACTTCTTAAATTTTACTCGTAGGAGGTTTGATACTTGTACCATTGAATGAGGATTCTGCCTCTCAGTAATCAAAATTTCTTGTAGAATAGCACAGTTCGTAGTGGCAGCTATTTCAGTGAAAACAAAAAATCATGTTTTTTATGCTTCTTGTTTGTTTTGCAAATAGCAGCTTGGGGTGCATGCATTAGTTATGGTGCTCCCACTTCATGCCATGAATAGCTTAGAAATTTTAAGAATCCCAGGGTGCTTTATTATTATCTTATTTTAATAATAAATTCCATAACTTGAGGACTTTACGTGGACGTTGTGTTTGAATTGGCAGTACTAGTTATTAGCTTTCAAACAAGATCAGTTCTTGTTTGCATCTTGTGGATTTGGTACAATTATCTTGTTAAGGTATTTTGCAATCCACACTTTAGGAGTGTTATCCATCATGCAATACGTATCGTGTAGGTTTAAGAAACTTATACGATACGCCTACGATACATGATACACCTGTGTATCGTAGGCATATCGTGCGATACGGCCGATATGCCCCCGTATCTTATGATGCAGGGACAAAACGCAAAAAAATCTTGTTTTGTGTGTTTTTTTTTTAAAGATAGTTCCTCCCTTCCACTTTCTAAGCTTCTGTAAGAACTGTGGGAGGGCGAGGTTTTACTAGTTTTCTAAACAAATTAATCATATGTTGGTGAAGACATTCCAGTTGAAGGCATTGAAAATTAAAATTTAAAACATTTAACAAAGAAAATGAGGATGAATAAGAAGATGATGATGATTATCATTGACTAATGATAATCATAATATTTGGTACTTGGCAATAACGAATTATATGGTGTGGACTTGTGATATAATCTAAAATATTTCAAACTTGTGATTGATGCTTATTATGTTATTCTGAATCTATGATTTCTCATTTCTGAATGTGTTGTTGATATATTATAGCTTATGAATGGTGAATCATGAACATTCTTTATGTGAAATGTTTTTTATATGGAATACATTTTTCCTGATTTTTTTATCTATTTTTTCTAATTTTTTGTATTTTTTTGAATTAAAAATTTAATTTTATGATATGCTACGCTACATTTACGATACATTACGATCCAGCGTATACGTCGACCCACTTGTGATATAATCTAAAATATTTCAAACTTGTGATTGATGCTTATTATGTTATTCTGAATCTATGATTTCTCATTTCTGAATGTGTTGTTGATATATTATAGCTTATGAATGATGAATCATGAACATTCTTTATGTGAAATGTTTTTTATATGGAATACATTTTTTCTGATTTTTTAATCTATTTTTTCTAATTTTTTGTATTTTTTTGAATTAAAATTTTAATTTTATGATACGCTACGGTACATTTACAATACATTACGATCCAGCGTATACGTCGACCCAACCAATATACGTTACTATACACCTTTTACAACATTGCTCTGGTCTGTAATATTACCTCCTTGTTTCACTCAGTTGTTAGTAGAGTGTGAACTATTCATGAATTTATTCATTATATGCGTGAAGGAGAAAAGGAAAAAGAGGATGTTGCTTTTAATGCCTTCTCAGATTCTTTAAGGTTTTACTTTAGAGATCCGATTTCATGGCATCTGGCCTTTCAGAAATAAGAAATAAATTCTGTCGTCCTGATCTCTTTGCAGGCTCCACCTGTGATAATCTTTTCTTCAGCATGTGCTGGATTAGCAGGTTAGTCAGTTACATCCCAATTGCATACTTAGTGAGCATGTGCTTCATGTTGGTCTTTAAGGATGCACTTCTGTGCATACATGTGCAAGGTTAATATGATTATTCATGGATGGTACTAATTCAGGAAAACGGGGCTTGACCGATCCGAGGAACTTATGCTGCAACATTTTCCTCCTCGCATCAATATCTTCTGTCAATGATTCTTAATCTTTATTGCTTCTTCCGTTTCTGCAGGTGGTGCTGTGCCAGCATTAGCACAACTTGCTTCCTCGTCATACCATGCAGCATTCTCAGCTTCCTCAACCCCAAACTCTTCTTCTAGAGGCGACAAAATAAAGAAATCAACCACTGCAACGACCCTGTAGTATTTTTCTTAATTTGGGCAACATGTTTTCCTGCAGAAATATGCTTTAGATTGTTTATTTCTTGTACAGAAGATAAAAAGGAAAAAAAAAGCCTCTGGTTCGTGCATCAGTTTGTGCTTTTAAATGGTGAAACTATGTCAGTACTTTGTTCAATTGTAGCATTTACTCCACTGCTCCTTTCGTCTGGCTTTGCTGTTTCTAGTGATTTGTGGTGGTATAAGCTGGTAAATTGTGTGTGTGTGTGTGTGTGTGCACGTGCAGCTTGTAGTTTTTCATCTTCCAGGAACTGGTAGTGCGGCTTACTTACGTAATGGTGTAGATTTATTGCTAAACATAATCTATGCAAACAAAAATTATGAATAATACTATAACCAAAAGCCTCTCTTTTGTGCGGATATGATGAAAATGTCGTCTTCTGAAGATTAGCGGATCTGGGAATTATATTAAGCCTTCAAAACATTGTTACAAGGTTATTGATTTGTTACAGGTTTTGGGCGGTGTCATGACTAAGATTTGTAGCCTACCATATTCGAATTTCTTTTCTTAGAACAATCTGGTTACGATCAATGTGAAATTCAATGTCATCAAAGGTATCTGACTTGTACTTTGCATGAAGCAAGAGAGAGAGAGACTCTTGGTTATACCCGATCAGTGGTAGGATGGTGGCTGCAGCGAGCTTATATAGGCTTGGGATGCATTTGACCGCGAAGGATCTCGAGTTTACGAACCTGATAGTGTCAAATAGTTATGCTGTTGTGACAAACAATCCAGACCAAAATAGATGGTTTTACCAGGCAAATAGTCTCTTTCGGGATCTATTTCTTGAAATCGACAGTCGAGTTCCAAGATTAAGGTCTAGATCCCAATGTGTTACGCTATTGAAAGGTTTTAAGTTTTAAATCCATTATACAAAAACCTAATGCTTTTTGCAGCCTGATTATATCTCAAGTAATTGTACTTTCTAATTAGCCTTTTCATTCTTCTTCTTAATTAACAAGCTAGCTTGTTTGTTTATCAAATCTACTTTGGTAAAAACCAACCATCCGTAGATGATGCCCCCAAAAAATAGAAATGTAAAGCTAGTGATCCTGTGATGCTCTTAATGGTGATGGCCCTGATAAAACTGGATGCTTAAAATTGCAAATCTATTTAAAGAAGTGATTTACCTTACATGATCTGCTCGCGAGGGAAACTCTCAGCAGGTTGGGCAACTTTTGATCACCTTCATAAATGTATTCACTTGCAGACGATTCAACAAAACAAAGTATATAAACCAATTCAAAGATGCCAATCTGAAATGATATCTGATATCGAGGTTCCTATAACAATCTAATCCATTTCTTTATTATTATTGATTTTCTTTTCGATGGCCAAAGAACTCTGAAGGCCCGGGCTGCTTGATGGGTCTGCCCTTCGAGAGGAAGCTCCAGGTGAGCCCTGGTCACCACGTCTTACAATATAACACCTCAGAAAAAACTCAGTTGGCTGAATGACAGAGTTAGAATTTGATTCAAGGTCTTCAACTTAATTGGCTCCATCTTACCATGAGTGCAGGTCAAACTCCTAAACCATTTGGTGCTGGCCCCAACAGAATGCCCTTTATCTAAAGTTATTATTCACCTCGAATACCAAACAATGGCAGAGCTAGAAATTTCTGCCTGAGTGGCAGACCCTAAAAAAAAAAAAAATCTTCCGGGCACCAATATGTAAATAAGCAAATGATTATAGAAATAGCTATGTGGCATGTTGGGGGGTGGGGGAAGAGAGAGAGAGAGAACCTTTCACAGTGAATGTTGTTGAGAAGGGTGGAAGGAGCCTCTACCACGAAAGGAGGAGCATTGCTAATGCCTATGGAGGAGAGATCCGAAGGCATGGCTGCTGCTGTGTGCTCACAAGAGAGCGAGACAAGACTGAATCCCTAAGGGGTAGGGCTGTTCAATAAGTTTAGCTGACTTGAGTTCTGCTTGTTTATTAAATGAATCAAGTTTGAGTTTAAAAATGAACTCAATCACATAAACGAGTCAAGCTTGAGTTAAGCGGGCTTGGCTCGGTTAAGCTCAAAAAAGTGAATATATATCTCATAATATTATCACAAAATTAGATGGTTCAATTAGATGTGCACCTCACTTGAGGCATGAGGTTCATGGTTTCAGTCTTCATGCTGCCTCTTTCTAAATAAATCGAGTTCAAGTTAGGAAATAAACTCGAGCACATGAACAAGTCAAGCTCAAGTTAAGCAAGCTCGGCTCAGCTATGCTTGTATATATATATATATCTCATAATGTTATCACCAGGGGCCGATGGAAGGCGGGGCTGGCAGGGAACATGGTACCTCCACCCCCCAACAAAAACTCCAACTCACAGGTTAGATTTTTTTTTGTACATATATTTTTGAAAACTTTTAACTTGTTGGCATATGTAAAAATTCTGAAAATTGTTATTGGGTCCTTGTATAAACTTTGAAAATACAATCCACCCCCTCTAAAATAAATTTCTAGTTCTGCCAAAGTTAAAGACCCTCAAATGTAATAAAATACTCCCTTCTACCATCCAAATGCACCCTTAAGTTTGCATGCAATGTGGCGAGTAGGACATGACTCACCATCTAAAGAAGACGGAAGCCCCCACCCAACCCTCATACCCACATGGTAGAGGGCTTGCTTTAGTGCCTCGAGGTGCCGCCCCTATCGTACTACAATTTGCGTGTCAGCGACCTCCTATTTGTAGCATAGATAATTGACACTATGAAAAAAGCAAAAATTGATGACTTGCTAACCCATGCTCAATCCCATTGTGCCGACCACTTTGGGAATTTAAGTTCACACGCAATCAAAACTTATATTGATGCATTGCCTTGAGTTATAGTGATGTGGAGATTAATTGGCATAATAAATATTGCTGAATATTATTTCAAAAATATCGTACACATAATAATCATGTTTAAAAGTTTTGCATATGAGTCCTGATTAATCAACAAAGATAACCCGTAGAAAACATAGAGTTATCATGTTTGGAACGAATGCAACACATTTAGTAAGAAGAAGAATATTGTATCCTTAGAACACATATCTCAAAAACACATAGTTCAATGACACTATGTTTTTATTTCAGGAAACATGATATAATTGTGTCTGGTGCTTGATTGTTCAGTTTAGAAACAACATTTATAATTAAATTATGTTTGCTTAAACAAGAAGATGATAGAAGAATACAATCTTCTTCTTATCACCTGAAACGGATGACCCGTTTTCTGGACTTGGGTTGTTTATCCGAACTCCACAACCGATCCGAATCAGCCGCAGTTGATGGCGGTCGGCTGTGGCGGGCCCGATCGGGCCCCGGGCTAGCGGGATGGTAGCATTGAAATTTACGCATAAATATCGGGCCCCAGAAGAGATTTCATTTCATTGGCGCAGCGTCCAGATGGACGGTCATGATTGGGAAAAAAGCAGCCCTACCGTCGATCTGGATAGATCGGACGATCAGGGATCTCAGAAAGAGGAGAGAGAAAAAAGCCACTTTCTCTTTTTTGGCTTCTTTTCTCCCGCGTCCATTCTTCTTTTGTTCCTACCAATCTCATCTTCGTGGCGTGGGGACAGATTTTCAAATTCGAATTACATACTCTCCCTCCCGAACCACGGGACGCCGGGATGGTCGCTTCTCCAGCGAGCGGGAGAGAGAGAGAGGGAGAGACATAGGAGAGAGGGATTTTCTGTGACGCCCTCGTCCTTTTTACCGCCTCTCTTCTTCCTCATTCAGAGGAGTTAAGAGAGAACGAGGAAAACAGTGCGAGGGAGAGCACGAGAGACGAAGAGAGGGAGATAGAGAATGAAAAAGTGAGGAAGGGAGCACGAGAGAGCAGAAAGGAGGTCGGAAGAGAAGAGGAGAGAGAAGAACGTGAGGAAAAGAAGGACACAGCAGCAGTGGGTAAAATCGTTTAAGATTTTCAATTTTCTCTTTTGATCTTTAATTTTTTTTTTTGAATTATTGGTTTGGACGATTAGCTTGCCACTGGAATTATGGGATTCGAGCTTTTAATAATTCATAGCATGAGTTTTATGTTGTAGTGTCTTTTCTTGGTTTAGGGTTGCTTCAAGGGCACTTATGTTGGGAAGATTTTGGGGGTTTCCATAAATTTCGATATGAATTTGATTGGACAGGGAGAAATTGAGTGAACTGAGTGTGGAGGAGTCAATTTTCAGCATGTTTTAGAATGATTTTAGAAGGGGCATTTTCTTGGACTTACAAGAGAGCTGCGATGCATACGATCCCCTCTTGCACCCTAGTTGAAGTTGATATTTGAACGCAAATAGGAAACACTATTTGAATGTCACTTGCTTAGGCCTGGTTCTTGCATTATGTTGATATGAAAGAAGCTTTTATGATTATGTATGGGCTGAATTTGGAGGGTTCATATGATTGAGGATTTGACTACATTTCTATAACTACAGGGAGATGTTGACATGTACGGGTGGAGTTTTTGGGTGCTTATAACAATTACAATCTTAATTGGTTATCAAGGGATGAATTTAGGAAGTTATGGCAGCATAGTGGGTTTTGAAAATGGTGGGAATATCGTGGGTGTTGTTGGTTTGGGTTATGACCTATTATTAATTTTTATAATTAATCATATTACTGAACCATAGCTAGGTGGGCTGGCATGCGAAACTGCACCCGAGGACATGCTGGAGATCATACTAAACAGAGCTTTCGATTCTTGGTGAGGAGATTCTGCATGGTTTGATACTTGCTTAATTTTAAATTCGTGATTTGTGTTTTGTATGTTGTACAATTCATGAATTTGGATGTGCATAGTTGGTTTGTGATTGCACAAACTTATTTATAACTATGTCATGCTTAAGAAAAGTTATTTGGAAATTTTGCATAAGTAGTCTATGCTTAATTTGATTAGTTTATGCACAATAGAGATGTGGTATAAGAATGCATTGTTGGAAACAAGTCAGCTTATTAATAATTTGCTTATTATGGCTATGTCTCAATTAAGAAAGGTTATCTGGAGTTTTATATAAGCAGCTTATGCGTTTTATCTTATGCATGATTGATCTACTCTTAGAAAGGATTACTGTTGCAAGATAGATCCTACTTCTATTTCATATGCCAGTTATACTGTATAATAGTCATTTCTTTTTTGAGACCAAAAGAACTGATGGTTGAAATAGATGTACAATAATTCAGTTGGATATTGAGTTTCTATACCAGCATTATGGCATGAAGAAAAATCTATATGAATTAATAATAAAAATTTCAAGCAAGTTTCTATTACAACTGGCCGCGAGGGCTGCCTAAGGGCAGTGATCAAATAAAAACTGCCCGCAAGGGGCAGAGCCTGCGAGAAGCAAGTCCTGTAAGCTGTCCCTGATTAGTTAACTTGTTGCCAACTCTGGAAATCCACCAAAGAAAAGAATCCCTAAAAAGCAGCAATTGTAACTTCTTGGGGAAGATTGATTACAGATGGTCACTAGTCACAAGATTCCATGAAGGATTGAGTCCTTCAAGAGTGGAATCTCATTGTGAAGCGCAAGTCTTCCTATGAGGTGTTAGAGTGAACAATGAGAGAGATATGTGCAATACATGCCAATTTACAAGAAAGAAACTCAAGAATAAACTGAAAACAAATGCAATTGTATGAGAAAGAAAGTAATGAATAAAAAAATAAGAAATCAACAACAAACAGAAAGGAACCAAGTTCAGTCTAACTTAATAGTTAACCAGGTCGGATTGTGATGGTTTTATGTAGGCTGCTCTTATTATGCTTGATTATGCAAAGCGTGATTGAATTATGTGAATTATGTTATTGATATGCTCACTGAGTCATTTGGATTCATTTTTACGTACTTCCCTTCAGTTGAACGAGATAGAACTCTTAAACCAGGCGGCTAAGTAATAGGTAATTGGTCGAGCCATCCAAGTTCCCATTGTGGATAGTAGAACATAGATTTGTCTTTCGTATAGTTATGTATTTGCATGGCATGTAGAAAGGCCATGGTGTACTCTGTCCTGTAGAGAATAAAAATATATGTATTTTTGGTCGAAAAATGAGAAAATAGACATTATATTTCAAGCTTTAAGATCATGTTATAGCTTTAAAAACTGAAATTTTATCTTATTTACTGTTATATTTTGTATTGTGTGATGTAATTACAGCTTTCTCCTCGCTTCCTAGGGTAGGTGGTGAGATTTTCTCTCTTCACCCCACGGTTCGCCCTTTGCACTGTTTATGATTGTTCTGAGAGAATCATAATCATGGGAAGTCTGCTGAATATGCCTCCGATTTCTCAACAATGGCATCCTGCCCTCCTTCAGATTCTCCAGACGAAGCAGTCGCAGCTAGAATTCCTAGCCAAAGAGAGGACACTCTTGGAGGATCACATCAATCTGCAGCACCACCTTTGGTGCCAGGACCTCGCCTCCTTCCAGGATGCGATCGTGGAAGTAAATAGCGAAAAACCCATCCTCTTTGTCTTCTGATTTCTCGTCTTTTCAGGTTTCTGGTTTGTGGGGTTGGGTTAGGTTTCATAATGTTGGGCCCTTCTTCTGTTTGTCTCCTCCTTTCTTCAGAGTGAACGCACTCGTAAGAAATTGAATTTGAGTCTACTGCTCGAAGCCGCGAAGTCTGATCTGATCATCGGGATGAAGGAGAAAGATGCTCTCCTATACAAGCTGAAATTAGGTTCCCCTCTTTCTGATTTTCTTTCTCATTCCCATTTCAAGTGCACTCGTTTCAATGGTTTGATTTAGTGGGAGGACATGGTTTTGCTTGAAAAGAAGTTTTTTTGGGCTGTCTGCTTGTGGTGTACCTCGGTTCTTTTACGTTCCTTGTAGTGGAATTTGTTTTGTACGGTTGGTTCTTCGCATGAGGTTTTCGGTAGAACTTAGGTTTTTTTCTGCATTAGGTTCAGTCTTGGACTTGTTCAAAGCAGTTGGTTCCACTGTTTAAATTTTTTCAACCAAGATTGATCAGTGAATATGGCCACAGCGCTGAGTGAACCTATAATTATTCATTCAGCTTACCATTTCCTAGTGAATACCACCTTCACATTTGGTGTGTGACCTGGACCAATAGTTCAGGATAGTAGTTCTGTGGCTCTTCCTCTTTTTAATTTAGTAAGAAGCATTTTTAGTCAGAGTCTGGATCTATTGGTTCTTTTGCATGGGGTTAATTGATCCACTATTTGGTAGTCTTCTAGATATAAAGTTGTCTGCCTAATGAGAATGATATTAGTTCATGAATTATCATTCATGTTATTGATTTTCTTTTTTCTTGAAGATTCTGATGACTGCTGTTATGTTGCTTGTGATTTATATGTGCACAGAATATATTGAAAGCGACTTGGAGGACATGGAAATGTTTATACAACTACAGAGTAAATACTCAAATAAGAAGGTGCGCTGAGTCGCTGACATTTTTGTTTCTAATTTTTTTAACCCACTTGCATCGTCTTCTTATCAATTTACTTTCTTTTTATTTCTTTTCTCTTTCGCAGAATATACAGTCTGAAAACAAGCGCGTAGAATGTGCAGTTAAAGAAGATGGTCAACATGAGTTAAGGAGGTTAAAGCATGAATATGAAAAGCTTGCCTGTCAAAAGGAGACTGAAGTTTCTGCCTTGTTGTCTGAACGGGATTTTGTGTGGAACCAGCTTAAAAGAATGGAGGATGAATACATCATCCTGTTAAAGAGAAAAGGCGAACAGCTTGAATCTGCACATGTTAATACAGGAAACCTTGAACATGAGAATAAGAAGCAGGACACAATTATTGCCAACTTAAAGAGTGAAATCATTGAGCGTAATAATGAGGTTGAAAGGTTGTCACTAAAACTGTCAGAGCTTTCTCGGAATCTGGAGATCCAGAGCATTGAGAAGGAAAACTTGCAATTGCTTTGTTTTGAATTAGAACATCAAGTAAATAAACAAAAGGTATCCTTCATACTTCTTTAATTGCTTATCATCCATTTTTATTTTTGTTAGTTTGTCTTTGATCTTTTTCTTTTATTTCTGAAAAGATAGAATCATTCACGGAATGCTTGTGCTCCAAATGAGGTGACTTCGCGCAACCTTATTTACGAATTAACAACGGCAAGCAATAATGCAGAGGATGGTGAAGTGTCTACTAAGGTATACAAAGGAAAACATACACTTACTTGGTATTAGGAATGTACGACGAGCGAGCTGAGCTTGAGCTCCGCTCGACTCGACTCACATATTGTCCAGCCCATGCTCGAGTTGGTAAACCGAGTCTGAACTCGAGCTTGACTCGTTTAATCTCGTGTCATTGGATTCATGTATTTTTTTTGTTTTTCAACAATGATCGCAATAAATTTCTTCAAGAAAATTATTTAGAAGGTCATTGAGTGGCAGCATGCTGGTGGGTGGTGTCATAAGTGGCCTCACTGAACAAGGGTGGAGACGGTCAATTTTCATCTTTATTTGCTGGAAACCCTTGACCAAAAATGGAAAAACAAGAGAAAATAAAAAATAAATAAATAATAAAATAAACAAAGAAAAAAATTCACCTCATTTTCAGGAAAACTTCAGAAGTACCGCAGAATTTTGTGCAGTTTTCTGAAACACTGTTATGGTAATAAAATGTTGATTCCACCTCATTTTCTATGGACATGTTTGTAAAAAGAGGCTTGCTGCCTAACATTTTATAAAACTTGAATCTTACAGATTCAACAAATAATACAAAAAAACTACAAACGAGCGTCTCGAGTTTAAACGAGTCGAATTTATATAACTCAAACTCAACTAATTAACAAACTCGAGTTTGGATTTAAGATTGACCTCGACTTGTTAGCAAAGGAGTCGAGCTTGACCTGAACTTAATCAAGTGAATCCGACTCAAGCCCGAGTTGGCTCGACTTGTGAAACAATGTGCATTTAACTTTATTTGTTATTAAAGTTACACTGCAAGCATAACTAATATTTTCATTCTGCATTTGGTTAGACTTGCTATCAGCAAAAGGGGTTTCTTAATAAGGTTAAGCCACTGAATGATCCTTCTTTGGGTGGTTCCAGATCACCCTTATTTGAGGGTGAAGAAATTAAAGTTCCTAAGGTATGTCATTTCCTGCTAAACTGTTACGGACGTGATGTGATCCTTTTGCTTTGGTTTTTCTTTATAGGATGTACATATAATCGTTGTATTTGATCTCACTACAAATTCTTTTACAGACAGAAATTCAAAATAGTTATTAGAATGTTAAAAGAATGCTCAAAAATTTAAATTATAATACTTATTTTTTTCTAAAATTGTGAAAAGCATAGTACAATTAAAGCATGATATTTCCATTTTTGCAATTTTTTAAAATATCATGATTTTTTTTCACTTTTTTCTTTATTTTTCATTTTTAAGGTAATATTTTGAGAAAACCAATATTTTGTGACAATGAATTGTACCTCCACATTAGCAAGCAGTAAGCAGCTTTTATATGGTGGATGCCCAGCATGACATGCCATTTTATCTTTTTTATTGAAGCTTCTGTGATCTATTTTTGAGATTCCAATATGTATTTGCTATATACTGCAGTTGGCAAATAATAAGCAGACTGCTTATATGATCTACAGATCAAGCTGCGGAAGTAGTTTTGACCGCTGAGACATTTAAAAGAAGTGGCTTGCATAATAGCTAGAGAAAAGTTAAGGGTTGGAGATAATTACAGATCAACCATCTAGGTAGCACCATATATGGTGTAGTCTGTGGCAAGAAACAAAGGGAAACCAAACGTTGTCACTTATGACATACCGTGCATGATATTATTATTTTGAGTAATGATAATGTTTGTATATTGGAAGACCTTGGTGTCACAATATTCTTTTCTTCCATTAAAGAAAAGATCTTGCTACTGGTGACATTTAGTTTCTTGATTATTTGCTAAATGTTATCCGAAAGCATAAGTCAGTTTATTACGGAAATCATTTGCCTGAAATTAAGTGAGGTTGAAAACAAGTTCTCACTTGCATCTGATGTGGTCCTACTTTTCCTATACATCTAGACTTCTCATCTGTTGTCACAGCAAGTTGGCCTTTCACACTTGGAGAACCATTAAATCAGTCTCGTCTCACATTCATTTCCTGGTTCCACATCGTGGAGGATCTATTATTATCTTAATGCAGTTCCATCTGTTAAGTGCCTTTTGTCAGTGGAGTTGTCTACGAGTTTCAGTGCTGAACTTTCAGTTTCAGATATGACATAGATGAATGCACGCCTGCTTTTCTTATTTATGAATCATTTTGGTTACCAACCTCAAAAATCAGTCGTACTGTTTCATGTGCTCACATAATCATATGCTGTTTTCAGAATTCCTTACAACAAATGCACGTTATATGGTCCTTGAGTTGAACTCTCGTTACTGATATCATGTCTTTGTTGCAGGGTAGCCGTAGTTTGAGCAAGAAGAGACGTAAAAGAGAGTCTACCATGGGGAGACAAAGCTTGTTTTCTTCAGCTTTTAAGGTTCCAAGGTTGAGAGCTTCACATTCGGTGGTGTAAATAAGGAAAATCTTTGTTTCCCTGAATTGCCAATGCAGCAAAGTTTGTACAATTTGTCAATGAAATGTGACGTGTAAACGCCTTTTTTGGTCGTGTCATACTGTTGATAAAAATTTTACATTTTGATCGTGTGTTTCGTTAACGGAGCGTGCTCGTACTGGCATTCTGCAGAATTGATACTTGTACTTTTTGCCATGTTTGGTTTGGACTACCAAACGATTAGAAAATGGGAAAAATGAAAGCTGTTTTCTTATTTTGTCTGCAAAAGTAGGCAACGTGATGGTGAATGTAGGAATGTATGTGTTCAACAACGAACGCGCGTAGCGGAATCTTCTCGGATTGGAGAAAACAACACCTCGAGTTCGGCCTCATCTTCCACCTTTTCCATTTTACTCTTAAACATTCCTAAGCCATTCGTAGATGGAAGTGAGATGTGACCAAGGGTGGAACAAGTTGGCATGGGCAAATTGGACAGGGATTGTGATGAAACATGGATGAAGACTGATGGTTTGGGTAAGGTAGCTTCCCAAGTGGTTTGGATTGAAGTTTGGATCTGGTGGGTTTTGGATTCAAGTTGTGGGTGGGATCTTTTGGGAGGCCCACCATTGGACGAAGTCCGATGCTTCTGTGGCCTGATGTTGACCGATTGATGGATTTTCCGGTTAAAATGAAACCACGTTGCACCTGCCGTCCGGCGAGCTCAACCGCCGTCAATTTTGTCTCCGCAGCTCATTTCCTCTTCACGTGTCATGTGATGATACAGTGTTTCAATTTTTTTTAATTCCTTCTTAAAAATAAGTTGACTACGCGTATTCCTCGCGTGACCATAGGCTTATTTTTTCAGCTTGCTGGAACAGGGGCACGAGGAGAAAGAAAACGAAGGGAAGGCAGAGCTTCCGGACAGCTTCTTTACTTCTCCAGTCGTGCTCCATGAACACAGTGCTTCCATAAAAAGATCCATAGTTCATAAATAACTTAGTTTTTCACATTTTAGCAAAAGCTATTTTATATTTGGTGATAAAAAAATTTGTTTCTCTTCGTATAGAGGCCTTAGATCATGCTCTACATTTATGTAGCAGTCTGACCTCTTTTTCCGTTTTCAATTTTTTTTCTTTCTAAATCTAACCCCATAAGCAAATGAAGAATGCTACAGATCGACTCAGAAGTCTTAAAAATCTTGTGTAGATTAAATTAAATTTATTTGCCTTTTAGTTTCAGTGATCTTAACTTTGTGGTACACAAAATTTGATTTAGACATAAAAATTAACAACTTTTTTCAGAATTTGTTGACATTCTCCGGCTTCCCTGTATATGTAGTTAATCTTTTGAAAAGAAATTAAAACATGTCCAAAGTAGAAAAGACACGTTTATTTAATGAAGAGCAATAGCCTTAATCACAACAAAACCTGTTTTTTTTTTGTCATTGCTCACACTCTTGCGACTTTAAAATTTATAAGCATCACAATACCTCCTCCCTCTCTATTTGTGTTTCACTTACCACGGACCGGGTCCTCCACATGGAAGGGACCCCATCCTACAGCGATCACAGCTGAGTTAGCTGAGCTACCGGCGCTGTCCGTCGCCATTCCTATAGCTCTCCCTCCTCACTGCTCCCCTCACTCTGCTTCTCCCCAACAGAAGCTAGCCGCGGCGGCTTCATCGTCAGCAGCCACCTGCAGGTGTGGCGGGTGCAAACGAGTTCTGAATTATGATCACGGCGGTTTCAAATGCGAAATGCCTCCACCTGTACTTGTAGGGCGAGTTGGTGCAGGATTGGCGTGGGATTGCGACGATCTTCACTTATCCGGTGAAGGGGAGGGACTACACGAGGTGGCCGGACGTGCCGGAGGGTGGCCGGACGTGATGAAGAGGTACAGCGAGCAGCCGATGAGACTGGCGTGCAAGCTTCTGGCTATACTATCAGAGGGGCTGGGGCTGACGAGGGAGGCACTGAAGGAGGCGTGCTTGGACATGGACCAGAAGGTGGTGGTGAACTACTACCCGCCGTGCCCGTAGCCGGACTTGGTGCTGGGGCTAAAGAGGCACATCGACCCTGGGACGATCACGCTGCTGCTGCAGGACCAAGTCGGAGGTCTCCAGGCCACCAAGGACGGCGGAAAGACTTGGATCACCGTCCATCCGGTCCAGGGCGCCTTCGTCGTCAACCTCGGTCACCATGCCCATGTGATTCCCTCTCTCTGACAGCTTCTTAGTTCCTACAAGCTCTTGATTTCCCAGTTTCTGTATAGAACTGATCTTAGTAAGCATGGTGTTTGGTTGCAGTATCTCAGCAAAGGGAGGTTCCTGAAGGCGGACCACCAGGCAGTGGTCAACTCGAACTGCAGCCGGCTCTCAATCGCCACGTTCCAGAATCCGGTGCCGGAGGCAATTGTGTATCCGTCGAAGGTGGCAGAAGGCGAGAAGTCCATAATGGAGGAGCCGATCACCTTTGCAGAGATGTACAGGAGGAATTAATCCGTCGACTCTTATGTTTTCGGAATGTAGAGATCGCATTTTATGGAGTTAGTTTCATAAAAAATATACAGACGGTGGTGATATTTAGTTAGAGTAAGTACATTATAGTCTAGCATATATAGATGATTATTGTTCTTTATTTTCTTATGAAAAATTAGAGTCCATTTCAGGAATTAGTAAATAAGAATTAAGTAAATGCACTTACCGAGATGCATAGTCCAAGAGATCGGGTTCATTTGATTTTTGATCTCATAAATGGGATGAGATTAATCTTACTAAGTGGGATTTGGAATCTGCTTTGGAAAATTACATCCATGTTTAAATCTGAGCAGGTCATCTTCGATCTGCTTCAGATAAATCCGATCCTAACTAAATCCCGTGGAGTGTTCCAAACTGTGCGTTATTTGACCTCATGTTGGTGTGCTTCTATAAATTTTTTCAATTTTATAATTTAACCTCAATATGCATGATATCAAACCGGCATACGCACACAGGGCATTCTTTCATGAATTTGTTCTAATTTTTATAAAACACTGTATTAGTATTTTTGTTGCCAAATGCTTTTTATGTGAACAGACTCCAAATTGGTATGTTCATTTTTTTACTTAAAAAATTTAAAAATATTTGTGATCTTTTAATTATGAAAACGGCTGAGGCAAGTTGGACCGATCTATTTATGAGGGAGATTTTGCTGATATTGGCAGAATTGCCCAGTCCAAACCTCGTTTCCAATGCACATTGGTAACGATGACTTTTAATCCACAATTAAAAAAAAATCATTTTTAGGTGAAAATGTAGAGTGTTTCATCCTAGACCTGCTTTTTGCACTCTTGGGTGGCACATTCGCTATGTCTTAACTTCATATTGATACTTTTTTTTTTTTACAATATAAAGAGTTGATGTTTTAGGAAGTCAAAATAAAGACTAGCCACCTATCAATTTCCATAGTCAGCAAACCCGTGACTCAGATTCAAAGCGGCAGAAAACCGGGTTATTAGGTCTTCAAGTTGACTCGTCGAGTATTCAAAGAATCCAAATGTAAATAAATGCAGCCAGACAAAGGCGAGTCAAGAGTGAGCCTGGCCAACCTTGACTCATGGCCAGATTTGTTGGCGGTCAAGCTCACTCAGCAATGAGTTTGCCAACTATGCTAGTCCCCACACCGTCCATTGCACCAACCCATTCAAAAATAAAAAATAACCTTCCATTAATCAAACCTCAGCCTCAGTAGCTAATGTGAATTAGGTTATTAAGATAAAATGAGCATATGCTTAATATTATAAACATACTTGAATTATTTATACGTTAATTTCTTTTTTTATGTTTAAAAATGTAATTTATCTTAAGAGCCCTTATTGCTAGTGGCAAAATTTGGATGCAATATCTAAGAAGGACGCGCTCCATCACTATCACATTAATTCCTTGATAGTGCTCTATTCCTGCCATATATTCTTTTGACTATATTTTCCAATTACGCATGATATATAGTTCTCAATAATGACAAATATTAGCTTCACTTAATAGCACTTAATATGTTGCACGAACACTATTAATTGTTAATATCTATTAATTGTTAATATCAATGCGAGTAATAAACCATAAGTTTTTTTTTTTTTTAGGGATTTAGGCTCCATTTGACAAATTCATCCCCAATACTTTTGTATTTGACAGTTCTAGTTCGGGTCGAGGAACGGACAAAACACCTGTGGACAAATGGCACTTGTTCGTAGGCGTTTTGCTTATTCTACTTGTGACGGTGGAATGACATAACACCGAATGCGCCCATTTAGAACCTTTATAACTAAATAAGACATGAATTTACCAATAAAGTCAGCCAAGGAAACCACTTTACATGAACACTGAAACTTGTGTTCTTCCATTTATTGATAGGTATTTTGTCATTTTATTTTTTTTAAATTCCATTTTTGCCCTTATAGGAGGGTCCTCTGCCTTACCATCAAAGGTATTTTTGTCTTTTTAGATCATTAACAAACAGGCTTGTCCTATAAACCTAGCACAAAACCTGTTCTGTTAGGCAGGGATGGAATTTTCGATTGTTTACAAGACAATGATGAATTGAACAAAACCGATTATTATTAGTCCTTAACATTCGAATCCTTCCTCTTGAAGTTGAATGTACTTCAATATCTCTCCTCGTCATCTTATTAATAATCAAGTTGCAGCTCGTGTATTTTTCAACAAATAACTAACAAATTTATGTGGATTTATGAAATTTACTAAATTTCAAAATTACGAGTCTGCCCTTGGCGTTGGTCCAATCAACATATCATTTTCAAGATCACTTAATAGTTTGGAAAAATTAATCAGAAAAACTGGTAGTTGTAGATAAACAAGGAAATATATATGCATAAGGATCAACAAATTGACAGAGGAGTGAACATCCAGAATTGGGCAGATCTTCTTCGCAGCAGCAAGAGATTGGTGACGATGAGGAGACGACGGGACTCTTCCATGCTCTACGCGTTCACCATCTCACCGCTGCCATATCCTGTGCTGCTGGTCGTTGTTTTGGTTCTTGTGCTTCTCGGAATCTCTTCTTACCTCTCCTACGAGGACGTCTTAGAAGACGTAGCTACTCAGATCAATTTGGTTATGCTGGTTATCCCTGTGCTCATAGTGATCATCTTGCGTTGGCTGTGGACCGTCGAGGACGAATGGAATTTTCTCGGATTTAGGCCGTACGATTGGAAGTATGATTACAGGCGGCGCAGGCCAAGTGAAGGCAGTTCTCCTTGGTGGGTTGCCGCTCTTCTGGTTCTTCTCCTCGTCATGATCACTTTCCAGTCTACTTTCCATGACCAGTGGCTGTTCTTCGGTTCCTCGTAACCTCCTCTGTTTTTGTAGCAGGAAATTCAACCTTCTCTGCAATTTTTTCGCTGGCCTTTCATTTCTCTCTCTTCTTCTTCTTCTTCTTCCGATGCAAACCTGCCGAGGAGAATAGTTCTTCCCCCGTGTAATGTAATAACATCCTTCTGTCTCCTGTTTTCAGTGAATCTACAGCCTTGATCTCCATGTATGAATGGGAGGCAAGTATCTGTATATGTATGTATGTATTGATTTAAAGAAAGAAAATATCCATGTTTTAGAGTGAATTGATCAAGCATCTTTCAGTCTTATAAGACATGGCACTTCCACTGAAGACCAATGCCATTTTAGGACTCAAATCACATGATATTAACCTTGCACATCCTGCTGCGCTTATAGATTCTTCAATATGTATTTTCGAATTTTCATGTGAAACCACTAATTGGCTTGTGCCCAATTAGGTGAGTCTCCCTGTCCCTCCTTGGAATTCATCCAGTTTAATTGGCTCCCATGGAGATATTCCTGTAAGAATGTGTGCCATGAAGAGTTGTTTCTTCAATATTGAATTTAAATTGACGGATGCATGCGTTTATCATATATCATATTCTATTATTACACATAGAACCTCTCTTTCTATATAGATATAAACACACACAGTACAAAGTACAAACCTCCTCCAACCTAAAGGTTTAAGTTCAAATCCTTGACATAGATCTTGGTGACACATGTATATGCATGACAGTATTTTAATAACATATTTATCCTCAAAACAAAAATTGCAATGATATTTCTGCTGGTAATTTTGGTGGGTGCCGAATGTCATCATGAACGATATGAGGGTGGCTGAGCAGCAAGTTGGTCCACCTTTGATATGGACTTGTGTTTGAATCCGTCACTGCTACGTTCCAATATGTTCTTCATCTAAATCATAAAAGGTTTCAAAACATGGTTTGTTAACTCAAAAAAGGGCAACCACTCACCTCTTTTTTTTTCTTCCCAAATTATTGCCAACTGTATTAGCATTAAGCTCCGTCCTCAAAGTCGCTGCTGGACCACCTTCACCCCATTCAAGTTGAGAACGATGTGGCAATTAATACGTCAAATCACGTCATTTTTTTCATTAACTAAAAAAGAATTAATGAATTATTCATGGGGTCCTTTTTGAGATTTTGATCGATTCAGGTCTGATTGGAGCGTATTTTATATGGATTAATCAATCAATTTTCTTCTTGTTTGTTATCTTTTTGCTAATTTTATTTTTTAAAAGTTTTCATTTTTGATTGAGACGATCAGGCCGTTTGTTGCAGTGTTGGTATATGTTGGCGCTATAGATATTAGACCGTCGATCGATATAAAAAATGGCTTGGTTGAAATTGCATATTAATAGGGGTTTGATAAAAGATTGTCGGCATAAGGTTGCGTTTGATCACTTCTGTATGATGAGGATGATCTTCACGTAAAATTCAGACAATCAAACACGTCCTTATTGAATTTGATCGCTTTTTTTGCTATTCAATCATGTTTTCTTATAAACCACAACTATGTATATAGCCCCGTAACTTCGGGAGAAGGGGGTGCCTCCTCACAAAGGAGGTCGCAGCGGGAGAAGGGGTGCCTCCTCACAAAGGGGGTCGCAGTGACCAGGTCTGGGTGACTGTTTACCAAAAACACAGGTCTATGAGATCATCTATGAGGGCTGACGCCTGCCCAGTGCGATCTCGGTCACCGTTTCTTGGTGGGTGCACCAACTCCGTTTACGAATTCAAATATACTGTTGGAGACTGGAGAGTTGAAATTGCAAACATTTACAACTTTTAGCTTCTCCTTTTTGAGGCGCCTACGATCTTAATGATTTAAGACCGTTCTGATCAAGTTTGATGGTAAATGTGCGACACGAGGCGAGCCTTTTGAATGTTAAATTTTATATATTTTATTTAAATTCGAGCAAACATATATAAGATATTTGATAGGAGTCGAGTTAGAAAATTTTGTTAAAGAGCATTAGACCTAAATTTTTAATTTTTAAAGAAAAAACAATATATAGATGAAAAAATACTCAAAAATATTAATATAAAATTAATAATAAGTTTTTTTAGCCCACACATAAACCACACCTCCTGCGTCCTGATAATAAATGTTACTAACCTCCGAACCATCAGCCCGAAAATGGAAAATGTGAAAACATTGTGTTCTTGGAAGGCTAGTTGTTTATGATATATATTCTAAGAATTCTATGTTCTTATTTCATTTCACGAAATATGGTGTGACTATAACTAGTATTTGCTAGTTAATCTAAGAGCAGCGAGTTGGTGTTCTGGCAATGAAGAAAAAAAAGACCGAGCGGGTTGATTATAGGTAGTGGCCAATAATTTTATTGATGAAAATTTTTACAAAGTAATTAAGCTCAACATCTTAAAATAATATAAAAAATATTCACCTGAACGGTAAAAAGGAAAGGGGCGGGTAAGGAAAATTTACTTGTAGGGAGAGAGACGCAGAAAGCGACGAATCAATTAAGAAACGAACATGTTTGAGTGGGTAGTTAATGCAAATAAAAAGTAATTGTGTACACAGGTCAGGCTCTTACCAAAATTGGTAATCCGGACTCAGATCCGACTATGATGAAGGAGCACTAGACTTTGATCGGAGTGTTCTTCTTATCAATCTTTAAAAGGGAGGGCAAGAAAATCCATGTTATTCTTTTTCGTGTGTGTCAGGTTCAGTTATGTCTAATAAACAATCTGGCTTCTAACATGAACATTCTCCTCCTTCTATTCATTAATTTTGACTATTAAATTCAGTGAAAGAACATATGAAAAGAGTAAACGGTTTATTTATGCATATGGAAAGCCCTTTTATAGCTTGCCTTTTCCATTAAATGCTAAGAGTTAAAAAAAGGAAGGTAATCGCAACGGTCAATTTCAACGTCCTCGCTTTCTTTTTAATTTCAACGTCCTCCCTTTCTTTTCTCATTTTCAACGTCAATTCTCTCTATCCCTCGAGGTCTCTTCTCTCGTACCTCGATTCTGCGGGAGGTGCAGCTGTCTAGGGGGCACCGGCAACCAGCGATGCACCGGAGCGGATCTCCGACAACCGCTCACCAAACCATTGTAAGAGGTCTCTCTCTCTCAACTTTAGAAATCCTCTTCCTCCACCCTCTGCTTCGCGGTGGAGGGTTTTTGAAACCAGAGGAAACCCTCTGCCTCTGAAACACTCACAAGTGGAGGGTTTCAGAGTTCAGAGAAAACCCTCTACCTCTGAAACACTCTCAAGCGGAGGGTTTCAGAGATCAGAGAAAACCCTCTGCCTCTGAAACGCTATCAAGCAGAGGGTTTCAGAGTTAAGAGAAAACCCTATGCCTCGAGGCAAGGGTTTCCTCTGCAAATCCTCTGCCACGTTGCATAGGGGTTGAAAGAGTTAATTAGTGCATTTTCTCAAAATCGGTTGGTTTTCAATATTTGGAACCCACTTTCGAATAAGGTTTCTCAAATTTTTTTTTGGTTGCCTTCGAAATATTGATTTTACAAAGTTGTAATTTCATGAGTAGAAGTGATCTCTTGAGCAGTATACCAATCTATGGTCGAGAGCTATTCTTTTGTTAGGAATCTCTAAGAATTCTACTCTAGCTTCATCACTGTGCCATGTCTACATCAAGATATATCTTTATTTACCTTTAATATTTCCTTGAGGAAGGGGAGAAATTTCAAGTTCTTGCTATCAGCTGGCTGAAAGGAATTTTGAAAGACCTTCGATATGAGCAATGAGGAGAAGTTCAATGAAGTTGAGAAAGCTTGGGAAAGGATTTTACGTTGACTTTGACAATCAGACATTTGCAATGGTTCAACAATGAAATACTATGAGAAGAAACCCTCATATTTTATAAGATTCTGACAGGATATAAAAAAAAAAGCACGTAAAGGAGGGGGCTGGAGGATTTCTCTACTGTCATTGAGTTGAAGGTGATGGAATGAGGTTCCTTCAGACCAACCTCCAAAGTGCTCAAATGAAAAAGAAGAAGGAAAAGGGAGCACCAAGAGTGGGAGCAGGGAATTTCTCTACTGTCACTGAGCTGAAGGTGATGGAATGAGTTGTTTCCTCTATGCAAACCTCAAAAGTGCTTATAAAAAAAAAGAAACATGTGGGGGCACCGAGACGGAGGATTTCTGTACTATCACTGAGCTGAAGGTGATGGCATGGGCTTCCTTGCGCGGGGATTTCTCTACTGTCACTAAGCTGAAGGTGATGGAATGAGATTTCTCGAAACAAAAGTCGTAAGTGCTTTCAAAAAAAAAAAAGGCATGAAGAGGGGGGGATTTTTCTCTACTGTCACTAAGCTGAAGGTGATGGAGTGGTCTATCCTCCAAGCAAACCTCGTAAGTGCTTAAAAAAACAAAAAATGAAAAAAAAGGATACCTGTCAGGAATTATAAAGATATGGGGGCCAAAATCTCAAGTATCAATTGCAAAAATCTTTTGCACATGCGAGATTTCAAGTCAATGTTTACTCCTTTTTTGTGCTTTTCTATGAGGCTGAGAATTTCTCCTTTATGTTCATGTCCTAGAGATGTAAAGAGTTCCTTTCAAGAAGCTTGATAGCATCGCCTTGAGGTACATCTTAATACTCATGAAATATTTTGGGTGAACGAGAATATCTCCTGCACACAAACAGTTGCACTCACAAAGCTCAAGTTGAAATTCTTAGAATTCAGGTAAATAAAGTTGTGATCAGATTGAGATATTGCTCAAAGTTTTCAAACAAAATTCATCCCCCTAGTGTTATTGTTGCATCGAACTATTTTTCCCACAATTAATCCTTTGCTGTCTCACCAAACTAGGATCAAACCTAAGACTCTTTGTTCTTACTAGAGTATTAAATCATAATCTTCATTTAAATTAGTGACAACATTTAAATTAGTGACAACACCCTGATGCTTGAAGGGTCCTTGATGAGAAGCAACCATGTGTTTTCCACTTCAAGAAAAAATGCTTTCTTTGGAGGTTTGAGGGGAATGGAAGAGAGATGGCCAATTAGTTTGGCAGGACACCTTACCTTCTCAGTTTAGGAGGTGCAGGAAAAAACATTTTTTTTTTTACTTCCCTTCCTCTTCTTAACTTCTCTTGTGGCAGACTGAAATTAGTGGAGTTTGGTTTAGTTTGGGATTAAATTTAGGCCATGCTTGGCTGTGTTTGTATATTGGGGTTTTGGGGAAAGGGAAGTTTTCTTAGGTGATTTCTCTATTTTTTTTTGTTTGTGAAGGGAAGTTTTCTTGGGTGATTTCTCAATTTAACCCCCCCTCTCTCTCTCTCTATTTCTTCATAATTTTTTTTCCTGGTTGGAAAGTTTTCTCATCTTTATTATTTTTTTTATGTGCATTTATGCTTCTTCTCCTTACTTGCCATGTTCATCTCTCTTTCTCTCCTTTCGACCAGAAAATCTCTTCTTTTCAGCATATGGGTGCTGGTCTTTTAGGTGGTGATTATTCTTTGTTATCATGTCCACATATTGTTCAGCTAGTTTGCATTTCCACTTGTTTAATATTGAGGCAATGTTCACTGCTAGGCTCTTATGGGCTTCCCTCGATTGACAATGAAAAAGTAAGTATTACAAGTTCTTCTTTGTAGACAATATTTGTGTGTTTTACAATTCACACATACACATAAAAGGTGCTCTGTCTTCAAACACTGCTTTATGGTGCCCAGATGAGGCCTTCAAGGTACGGCATCTGCACCATCACAATCATCTCTTTCTTTTGTTTTCTCTGTTCGTGCTTACCTAGCTCTGTCCTCAAACACTTGAAAGCACTAGTTGTGTTGCAAGGTGTATGCCTGTATTCTTGTAATTATTGTCACTGCAGAACCTGACCCTGTATCTGTCGTTGCAGTATTTTCCATCTGTTGGCTACACAGTTCTTGGCATTTTCCATCTGTAAGCATCGTGGATGTTGGTTTTATCTGATTTGATAGTAGCATGGTATCTGCTCAACATTTGCAAGGGTTTGCAATGATCTGTTACTGTATCTAATTTGCTGACCTCATTATTTCTTGGTATCGTGTCTAGACTGTTTCTATAATGTGAATTTCATATTTCATGCATGACCTTACCATACATCAACTCAGACTTTGTGTACTTCTCTGCTTGTTTTGTTTTCCTGGAACCTTCTTCAAGGCACTTAATTATCTAGGTGCCTTGTTTTCCGTCCAATTGATTTTTTTTTTGAGCTTGTGGTGTTTTGGGCATGCTTGGTTCTGAATAGACATCAGTATTTGATTATTGTATAGTTCTAATTTTTGTGGACCTTTATTGTTCCAAGTTCCTAACGTCCTTATGTTTTGACAAATATGGCTTTCATCTTATCCTTTGATTTTCTAGAATTTAAATTTGCCTGAATATTTTGTTGTTACTTATACATTCTTCCGTTAGTTTTGAATCTTATTGAATGAGTTGCCTGTGGTAAGAATATCACTTTTCCAAAGATTTGATTTTGTAATAATTTGGAGTGTTCATAATTTGTTAGACATATGTTCAGTTTTTCACAAAGAAAGCCCACAAAATTTTAGGATTTTTTGAACTTCCAGTCATTTTTGATAGATTTTTAAGCTATTCCCTGTTTTTGATTCTCACGAACCAAAATTCTGAAAACCAAAAACCAATTCTCACTTTTTTAATTGTATCTATTTAAGAGATTTTCAATTCTACTTTTTCTGAGTGTTTTGTCAAATTTTATAGTTTTTATTTTATTTTTATATTGAGGAAAATTTCGAGCTAGTGAAGCTCAACCAAATATGAAAAGTTGTGAAGAAAGGGATTAGTATCATTTTATCATTTCTTTCTGTATTTCATTGTAGGAGTGCATGAAAAAGGAGATTTTTTAAGTTGAAGATTCATCTGGAAGCCAACATGAGCCATTAATCATGTATCTTGTATGACATATGGATGTGTCCAACATTTTTGTATGCAGTGTAAATACAATGTAGGAGTGCATGAAAAAGGAGATTTTTTAAGTTGAAGATTCATCTCTGGAAGCCAACATGAGCCATTAATCATGTATCTTGTATGACATATGGATGTGTCCAACATTTTTGTATGCAGTGATACTGAGGAAAATTGCTGGCCAATGAAGCTCAACCAAGAGGTTGTGACGAAATGGATTAGGAGCATTTCTTGGGAAACGGAAGGAATCTGAATATGTAGGTGGCCAGTTTATTCCTCTTGGTGGAATTTCTTACTACTTACAGCACCATCGAAGCGATTATTCTTTTTGTCCTCTTTTAATTACATAATTTGTCTACAAATCTAATAACTTGAAGATGCTTTGCAGGCTTGCAGCCTGGCAGATATGGCAGCCAATCCATTCCATGCTCTCTTTTCTTTATTGTTTTTATGCTATTAGCACTGTTCTCAAAGACTTGGATAGAAGTATTTGGCTTATCTTCTAGGGATGTTGGCAAAGCAGTTGATGGTTTTTTTTTTTTTGATATTTCTGATTTATGCCAGCTTTTATATATTCTCCAATGAGCCTTTTCTTTTGTTTGTTTGCTTGTTTTTTCTTGCTTTGTGTGTTTCTTTTCCTGCCATACACACTGGGGTTAGGTACGTACAGGCTTGGGTTTGTTAGCTGAGGTCTTGAACTCTTCTGTCTTCAACGTGAAAGTCTCATGTCCAACATCTGAATTGCTTGTCCTGTGTTGAAATGACACTCACATATTTCCCCTAGGCCAGTGTTCTTGTGTTGTGATCACCTTAAGACTTTCGTCTAGCAAGATTTGTTTTTGAGCTTCATACTAGTGCTTTGTAGATTAGAAGAAATCAAATGTTCAGGGTAGAGGTCTATAAAATCTCTCCAAGAGGGGACAATTAGATCCATTCCCTTCCTTTGAAACTTCTTCCAGAACTTCCAACCTTTCATCTTGGTGATGAAGCCTTGAAGCCCATGTCCTCTTGAATAGCCTATTCTCATGTCCTTAATTTCTTAACTTGAACATGCTCATCTTCTTTGGGCATCCCACGTTAGCCAAGAGTCGTCCTACATTAAGAGATGGATTGTCCGCTGCGGATTGTTCAACAAAGGAGATGAATTGTCAAGCTTCTCCCCAAATACCAAGGTAGAATTGCTGTCTTCTCTATGCAGGAACCTTTCATGCATGCATTGTAGAGAAGTGTTGATTTATAGAATTTCATTAATTTTAGTTTGTTTTGCCATTTTCATTCTTCATCTATAGCATATTTAGCTGAACTTTTGATCCTTTGTTCATCGTAGGATTAGAGTTATGATTTATTATCACTGATTTGTTTGAAAAAGAACAAAAAAAACTTAAAATTGCCTTTAGGAAGAGTGGGTTTTCAATCGTATTCTTCATCAAAAAGGAAAAAGAATTGTTTTTTTTTTCTTGTTTCTAGTTTGTGTTGGATCTTTTCTATGTGTAAAGAACTGTACATATCTGTTTTGGTTTAGCTTTCAAGTATTACTATACATTTTCTCTGCTCCTTCCTTTCTGTCTGAGTGATCAGATTGGCATGGCTGACATTTTCAAGAAGTTAAGGTGTTGATTTCCAAAATATTTTAGCTGATCCCTGCTCCTTTTATTCTACATGCATTGTGCAAAAGGCAAATATGCGTAAACAAACATAAGTATGAATTCACTCAGCCGTTTCTCCAAGCTGCCTGCATTTGGTGAGCCATGCAGATGGTGTAAACATTAAGGTCTCGGTCTCCAGTATAGGAATGCTTGCGCTTGGCCTACAATGAAGTGCATCTGATTCAACCTTGGTAAGGTAGATATGTCACTTAGTTCACCATCCAAGCCAGAAAGATCGTTAACTCGTTTTAAATGGTGAGGTTTTTTCTGGGGTATTTTTTGATAAAACTGAAAATCAGGAGGAAATCGTACATAATAGTCATCACCACTAAGAGATGCTATCCAAATTCATACAGTCTAATATGGCTCAATGGATTTATGGCCCAATTAGTGAGCGGCGGAAGGATGGACAAATATCACAAGGGCGAGTGACACACACTATGCCTCATGTCTTTCTGGTGTGAAGCATCATGATCACAAAGTGATTCCATGATGCTAAGAATAGGAATTAAGTTGGAGGAAGCTGCCCCCAGCCTTGCCCTCTAAGTAGGTTTCATAAGATCAGTATAGGAAATGTGAACATTCCCGATAGATTTTTTTCTTTTAAAAGCAAGGGTATACTGCCTGAGTTTGTTGCCAATCTGAAAAGAAAATGTTCATCATGTGGTTGCTGAAAACACTTATTTGAATTGGTTCCCTTTCCATCCTATCCTTCGATTCTAAGTGTACTTAGCTGATATTGAACCTTCCACAGTTAAATTAGAGAAGATGGTCCTGGCTACATATTTCTCTGGTTCTAGTATTCAATGTGATGTTACGCCTACCTTGTATTTGAAGGATGGTAGTCAGAATCGTTTCCTGCACTTCCTGGGCACATGATGTATATTAACTGTTCAACTGCCAGTACATATACAAACAAACCTGCCAGATCTTGCACCTCGCCTTGAGGAAAGCATTTTGAATACGTGGAGGGATGGTAGGAAGGAAATGTTTATGCGACCAGCAGTTACTAATATGTTGGGCATCTGAGAACAAATAAATGGTGGTGATGATTTGGCCTGTGACACTTTGAATCTCAGCACTGAGCCGTGAGGTGGGTATGGGGACACAGTTGCAAATCTTGCAAAGTGGACAAGGGCAGATGTAACTGTTGTGCAAGGGCTATCTTTGAGCCTTGGGACGCACATACCATCTGCAATTGCAGCTTCTTCTTTCCAATTTAGTCATGGAAATCCTGATGTTGCATTTGTAGGTTCGGAGATTTTGGAGAATGAAGCTCCCAAAAATGAAGGATTCAGTTGTAAGCAGCCAAGTTGCAATAAATTTTCACCTGCCTTTTCAGGGATTGATCACCTAGCAGAAGGGGATTCTTAAGCAATTTTTAACCGCCCCTAGTGGCAAAACAGATGCATATGGGCGGGTCTTCATATTGGATTGATAAATCTTGCACTAAGTAGTTACGAATTCCAATATCTCCTGCCCACGAACAGTTGCACTCACAAAGCTCAAGTTGAAATTCTTAGAGATTCTGGCAAATAAAGTTGTGGTCAGATTGATATATTGCTCACCTTTTGCTCATGAAAAAGCAAAGTTTTCAAACAAAATTCATCCACCTAGTTTTATTGTTGCATCAAACTATTTTTCCCACAATTAATCCTTGCTGTCTTACTTCACCAATGGATCAAACCTAAGACTCTTTGTTAGAGTATTAAACCATAACCTTCATTTAAATCAATGACAACACCCTGATGCTTGAATAGGTCCTTGATGAGAAGCAACCATGTGTTTGTACTTCAACCAAAAATGTTTTCTTTGGAGGTTTGAGGGGAATGGAAGAGAGATGGCTAATTAGTTTGGCAGGACACCTTCTCAGTTTAGGAGGTGCAGTTAAGAGCCTTTTTTTTTTGTGACTTACCTTCCTCTTCTTAACTTCTCTTATGGCAGACTGAATTAGTGGAGTTTGGTTTAGTTTGGGATTAACTTTAGGCCATGCTTGGGTGTGTTTGTATAATGGGGTTTTTGGGAAAAGGAACATTTTCTTGGGTGATTTCTCCATTTTTTTTTTGTGAAGGGTCTACATGGTTAAAGTAACAGGTTAACTGCCAAAAAACTTCCCAAATTTGGGCCCCCACCCTCTCTCTCTTTTTCTCCATGGTATTGATTTCTCTCTTCAGGTGAGTATTGTTCTCTTGTCATATTCAATTGTTTTTCTTTTCTTTAAAGGGTCCATCCATGGGTGGAAACCTAGTCCTCTTTTCAATATTGTTTTGGATGATCATAAATCTCATTTTGTTCTGTTCTTCTTGGTAGACAATATTTGTGTGTTTTACAATTCATACATACACATAAAAGATGGCGTAATAGTGCTCTAGTTGACAAAATGCTTTATATTCTCCCTGCTGCCAAAGTGTATGCCTAACTCTGTCTTCAAACACTGCTTTATGGTGCCTAGATGAGACCTTCAAGGTACGTGCATCTGCACCATCACAATCATCTCTTTCTTTTGTTTTCTCTGTTCGTGCTTAGCTTTCCTTGTTGCCAAGGTGTATGCCTAGCTCTGTCCTCAAACACTTGAAAGCACTAGTTGTTTTGCAAGGTGTATGCCTGTATAGAGCCTAGATGAGGCCTTCAAGATACCAGCACCATCACAACGATCTCTTTCTTCTGTTTTCTCCGTTCAAGCTTACTTTTTTTTTTTCTAATTCTAGTGGTGGGACGTATCAATGTATGCCTTATGTGATAAAATTGAATTTGGATTTGATTCTTGGTGTTGTGTGAAAATTAGCCCACAAAATTTCAGGATTTTTCATTTTTGATAGATTTTTAAGCTATTCCCTGTTTTTGATTCTCACGAACCAAAATTCTGAAAACCAAAATCAATTCTCACTTTTTTAATTCTATCTATTAAAGAGATTTTCAATGCTACTTTTTCTGAGTGTTTTGTCAAATTTTATAGTTTTTATTTTATTTTTATATTGAGGAAAATTTCTAGCTAGTGAAGCTCAACCAAACATAAAAGGTTGTGAAGAAAGGGATTGGGAGCATTTTATCATTTCTTTCGATCAATGTACGAGTGCATGAGAAAGGACATTTTTTAAGTTGAAGATTCACCTGATGCTGTTGAAGACAAGTTCTGCTCACTTGTAAATCTGATGCGGTCCTACTTTTTTCCTAAACATCTCTTAATGTTGGATGAGAAAAGGACATTCGTATTCTTCTGTTGTCGCTGAGAGTTGGCCTTTTACATTTGGAGAACCATTAAATCACTCTCGTCTCACATTCATTTCCTGAGGCCACATGGTGGAGGATCCACTACATGGTTCTGTGCTAGAAAAATATTATGTTAATGCAGTTTCCATCTGTTAAGTGCCTTTTGATGGTGGAATTGGCTACAAGTTTCAGTGTTGAACTCACTTTCACATATGACATAGATGAACGCGTCTGTGCTTTTCTTTTTATGAATCATTTTGGTTACCAACCTCAAAATTCAGTCTTACTGTTACATGTCCTTACATTACATGCTGTTTTCGGAATTGCTTACAATAAATGCACGTTGTATGGTCCTTGAGTTGAACTCTCTTAACTGATATCATATGTCTATGTTGCTGGGTAGCTGTAATTTGAGCAAGAAGAGACGTAAAACTGAGTCTTGCAAAGGGAGACGAAGCTTGTTTTCTTTAGCTTTTAGGATACCAAGGTTAAAAGCTTAACATTCGGTGGTTGTGTAAATAATCTTCTGCTTCTAGAAAAATCTTTCAAATGCAACAAGGTTTGTACAGTTTGTCAATGAAATGTGGGCAACGTCGAAACACCTTTTTTGGTTGTGCCATACTGTTGATAAAAATTTTAAGGTCCCATTTGGATGCATGTTCAAAATTGACGTTTTGGAGCTAAAAAACCTGGTTTTATTGCAAAAGTTGGGAGTGGAGGTCTTCTTTTCACTCAAGACACTCCAGAGTTTCCAACATCTCATCTTGGTGATGAAGCCTTGAAGCCCATGTCCTCTTGAATAGCCTCTTAATTTCTTAACTTGAACATGCTCATCTTCTTTCTGCATCCCACATGAGCCAAGAGCTTAATTTCTTAACTTGAACATGCTCATCTTCTTTCTGCATCCCACATGAGCCAAGAGTCGTCCTACATTAAGAGATGGATTGTGCGCTGCGGATTGTTCAACAAAGGAGATGAATTGTCAAGTTTCTCCCCAAATACCAACGTAGAATTACTCTATGTAGGATCCTTTCATGCATGCATTGTAGGGAAGTGTTGATTTATAGCGTTGTATTAATTTTCATTTGTTTTGCTATTTTCATGCTTCATGTATAGCATATTTAGCTGAACTTCTGATCATTTGATCATCGTAGGATTAGAGTTATGATTAATTATTACTAATTTGTTTGAAAAAGAACAAAAAAGACCTAAAATTGCCTTTAGGAACTGGCTGTTTTCATTCATATTCTTCATCAAAAAGGAAAAAAAGTTGTTTTTTTCTTGTTTCTAGTTTGTGTTGGATCTTTTCCTTGTGTAAAGAATTGTACATATCTGTTTTGGTTTAGCTTTCAAGTATAGTTGTTTCTAGTTTCTGGGTGGCGTAGGATGGTTTGCTGTTTTGGGGTCCCCTATTTATTTTAGCAAATGTAACTGCACAAAAATTGAGGAATGTACTATACATGATACCTGCTCTGCTCCTTCCTTTCTGTCAGATTGGCATGGCTGACATTTTCGAGAAATAACCTAAGGTGTTGTTTGAATTCACTCACTGTTTCTCCAAGCTCCTGCATTTGGTGAGCCATGCAGATGTTGTAAACAAATAAGGTCTCGGGCTCCAGTATTGTCGAAATAGCTCTTCATGTTAAAGGATGAGCCTTTTCTTTTGTCTTTTTGTTGTTTTCTAGCTAAGGAAGCTCAACCAAACATGAAAAGTTGTGAAGAAGGGGATTAGGAGCATCTGCTTCAATGTACGAGTGCATGAAAAAGGACATTTTTTAAGTTGAAGATTCATCTGGAAGCCAACCTGGGCCATTAATCATGTATCTTGTATGACATATGGATGTGTCCGACATTTCTGTTTGCACTGTATTTTCATACTACTGAGGAAAATTGCTGGCAATGAAGCTCAACCAAGAGGTTGTGAAGAAATGGATTAGGAGCATTTTATCATTTCTTCCTGTGTATTGTTCCTGTTGCAGTTGCTTTGCTGGAGGTACCGTTGAAATTTCCAGGAATAAGGAAGGTATCTGAATATGTAGGTGGCCAGTTTATTCCTCTTGGTGGTATTTCTTACTACTTACAGCACCATCGAGGTGATTATTTTTCTTATTCATTTCCTTGCATTTAAATGATGTATCTTGGTGCTGTTTTACCTATTTTTTTCCAAGCAATATTATGCTTTTTCTCCTCTTCTCATTACATAATTTGTCTACAAATCTGATAACTTGAAGATGTATTGCAGCCTTGCAGCCTGGCAGATATGGCAGCCAATCCATTCCGTGCTCTTTTCTTTATTGTTTTTATGATATTAGCATGTGCACTGTTCTCAAAGACTTGGATAGAAGTATTTGGTTTATCTTCTAGGGATGTTGGCAAAGCAGTTGATGGTAAAGATTTTTTTTTTTTTGATATTTCTGATTTATGCCAGCTTTTATATATTCTCCAATGAGCCTTTTCTTTTGTTTGTTTGCTTGGTGTGTTTCTTTTCCTGCCATACGCACTGGGGTTAGGGGTACATACGGGCTTGGGTTTGTTAGGTGAGGTCTTGAACTCTTGACTGCCTCCAACATCTCATCTTGGTGAAGCCTTGAAGCCCATGTCCTCTTGAATAGCCTATTCTCACGTCCATAATTTCTTAACTTGAACATGCTCATCTTCTTTGGGCATCCCACGTTAGCCAAGAGTCGTCCTACATTAAGAGATGGATTGTCAGCGGCGGATTGTTCAACAAAGGAGATGAATTGTCAAGCTTCTCCCCAAATACCAAGGTAGAATTGCTGTCTTCTCTATGCAGGAACCTTTCATGCATGCATTGTAGAGAAGTGTTGATTTATAGAATTGCATTAATTTTAGTTTGTTTTGCCATTTTCATTCTTCATCTATAGCATATTTAGCTGAATTTTTTATCCTTTGTTCATCGTAGGATTAGAGTTATGATTTATTATCACTGATTTGTTTGAAAAAGAACAAGAAAAACTTAAAATTGCCTTTAGGAACAGACTGTTTTCATTCTTATTCTTCATCAAAATGGAAAAAGAATTGTTTTTTTTTTCTTGTTTCTAGTTTGTGTTGGATCTTTTTTATGTGTAAATAATTGTACATATCTGTTTTGGTTTAGCTTTCAAGTATAGGTGGTTCTGTTTGTAATTTCTGGGCCGCCGTAGGATGGTTTGCTGTCTTGGGGTCCCCTATTTATTTTAGCAAATGTAACTGACAAAAATTGAGGAATGTACCATACATTCTCTCTGCTCCTTCCTTTCTGTCTGAGTGATCAGATTGGCATGGCTGACATTTTCGAGAAATAACTTAAGGTGTTGATTTCCAAAATATTGTTTCTGAAAAATGGTGCACGATCTATTTTAGCTGATCCCTGCTCCTTTTATTCTACATGCATTGATGAACAGCCAATCTTTTTGATAAACTGAAAAATGTGTGTGTGTGTGTATTGGATTGAGTGCCAGCCAATCTTGTTGATGGACAGCCTATGCTAATCTACGTTAGTATTCATATTTTCTATTTGCTCATGTTGTGAAAAGTGAAACCATGCGCATGCATAGTTTGTATAAATAGAACTCATTTACATTCTAATTTCCAAGGTCTGCTATTTTTGATCATTTATTTGTCTTGATCTAAACCAAAAAATGTAGATCCTCGCGTGTGACCATAAGCTGGTCATGGTACAGAGCATGCCCCAGAAGGTAACTATTTGAGCAGCAATATTTGGTGTAGATCCAGAATCGTTAGCTCTTCTTGATTTTGATTTTTCTGCAAAACTCAAACAAAAACGATGTCACTAAAAGATTAAAAGTAAATCAGATAAAGTCGAAAACTTTGAAACCAGCAACCCCCACTTAAATGTTAACAAACAATGAGTAGTCTAGAAATGGATCTAATCGGTTTCAAAAATAGAGTTGTGGGATGTATCGGTTTCAAGAACGGAGTTGTGTGAGGTGTACCGGTTTCAAGAAGCTGGTTGTGAGATGTATCGGTTTTGATTTATCCGAACGTTGATTATAGTTAAATTTAACTGCATAAATTAATTTGATTTTTTAACTTATATTAATTTAAATTTCCAAATCAAATGGACTTCTGAAATTCCGTGACTAAATTCCGTAACTTTCCAGAAATTGAAAAATTCAACTTGCTAATTCAGATGATAAATAAGAAATAACTAATTCAAATGTATTAAACATATAGCAAGATTATTAAAAATAAGTCAAATGGCATGCAAATATCGAAATACTCATGTTTGTTTTTGTTTTTTGGATTGGCAAAGATACTTAGAACTCAGGGAGTTTGAACGACATATTATAAATTTTATTAGTTCGTGGAAAATAGACATAGAAGGACAGTAGTGTAGTGCAAGACTCTATGACAAGCACTGCTGCAAAAAATGCCAATGGATAGATTGAGGGTGTGGAGAGGGAGCTAGATGCTGCGTTCAGCGGTGATTGTCGTCGCCGGTATTATTGGCTAAACCGGTGGCGCGTTCACCGGTATAGAATGATTCCAGCGGTGATTATTGTCACCTGTATAATTCTCTAGCGATGAAAAAAAGCACCGCTAGAGATGCCTACGCCGGTGATAATAATCGCCGGTATAACATTCTATAGCGGTGATACGTTCACCGGTATACATGTGCCACGGAATCTATACCGGTGATTTTGCTCACCGTCTTCCATCTATAGTGGTGATCAGCTCACCGCTAGTTTGATGGATTAAGATGATGAATTTGATTTCTTCATTCTTCGTCCCCTTTTCTTAGCACTTCTGTGTATGACAAGTGCATAGTAGGGTAAAATATCAGAGTGATGAGAAGGGGTAGGAAAATATCGTGAGTGGGAGAGTCGAGAAGGCGATGTCGGTGCGGGCTGATGATCTTGGCTTAGACCTCCCATGGCTGAGGGGAGGTACATCCACCTCCTCTATCACCAGCAGCTCCACTGGCTTCGAGCACATGGCCCCTGCATTCAGTTTCAGTAGGTGCTGTGTTGACATTAGATTCTTGTGAGAGAGAGATAGAGAGCAAGGGATGCATGTAGTTCATACGAATGGTCTTCCCTTTGGTAGCCATTGTTTATGATTGAAGGCAGGAAGACCAATCTTGCCTTTCTTAAGGTGCAACTTTATGTTCATCAACCGATGCCCTCTCATATTCCGATTCCCTAGATAAATCCTTAATTCATTGTTCAACTCTTACTTGATCACATTCCCCTCTTTTGATGTCTTAATGCAGTTGATCAACCCGATTTCCTTCTCATTCCAAGTATAACAACATCCTCTGCATCTGACATAGCTCTTTTAGCGGTCTCTTTCAATCGTTCAATTTCCTTGCTTGCTTTCTCTAATTCTAACTGAAGAACATCATCTGTGCTGCTAGCGTTTCTCTTGTACCGCTCTGCGTCAGCCTTTTAAGTTCTCCAATTCTGCTTGAGCTGACGGAAGTTCGTCCTTCACTTGATTAGCTTCCATCGTGACTTCTTTGACTACAATTGCTAGATCGTCCAGAGCCTGCTTGCTCTTCTCTTCCGCTTTCCTCACGAATGAATCTCATCACACCGCGAGCTTGCTTCTTCTGCAAGATCCTCCATGTTTGAAATGGCCAACTCCTCTCCATCTCGTGCGAGTGCAAGATCTTTTTGCGCATTTTATAACTCCAACTTGAGTAATTCAATGGTTTCACCCATGTCATGAAGACCAATCTTGCCCTTCTTGACACTTCTATGAGTGTCTTCAAGATCATCGCTGTTTGCCAGACCGATGCCTCCATCGCTTGAATCATCTCCCATAGAGAAGATATTTGAAGCTTAGTTTCTTCAAGAGACATCTTTGTTTCCTCAAGCAGCTTTGTTAATGACTCCATCGATTCAAAGGCTCCATCCTTGGATGCTTTAGCCATCTGAATTTCCCTCTCCAGCTTCTCAATCATCTTCTTACTCTCCAATAACATACTTGATGGCTGGAATTCGGAATCTCTGGTACTATGAAGCCCCAAATTCAGTTTCTCCAGCAATTCTTCCCTTTCTCTTAACATTGACTCAACTTCCTACTGTCAAACCCAACGGCCACAAGCAGAACGTGATTGTTGAATTTTCCAGGAACTGAGATGCATACTGGAATTTCGAAGTCATGATGCTTGGAAATTTTGACTACGGTTGAGAGGAAGAACATCAGCGAGAGAGATAGAGAGAGAGAGAGAGGAGCTGGCCAGAGGCAGGATGGCATAATGATGCTGGCCTTTGTATTGTTTCTTTACCAAAACCCCTTTACTTTTCCGTCTTAGTTGCCAACAGAGCAATCCAACTATCCGGTCTACCTTTCTTCTCCCCCTCTCTCTCAACATATGAAAGGAAGTTCGGACTCTTTGAGCAAATATTCTCAAGCCAGCAGAAACTTGAAGCAACCGTCTTTAAAAGTTTAAGACCAGGTCCATCCTGTTCGACCTTTAAAAGAACGAAAGAGGACATCTATGTGCGTGTCTTTTGAGTCATAGATAGTGTCATTTGCATAGATGATCAGTAGCATACTTTAATGATTCTGAGAACAAATAATATCAATCGGATACAAGCCTCAGTAAATTAATTTATTCAGTAATTTTTGTAAATTATAATCGACCAAGCTCCAATTTGAAAAACAAGACCCTGAAACCTAAAAGCTTTAGGGAGCGTCTGGACAATTCATTGACAAAATGATTTTTTAGAAAACTTGGTCTTGTAAAAATGATTTTTTTAATGAGTTTTAAAAACATAGTTTTTATGTTTGGGTGGACGGACCAAAAAAAGGTAAAAAAAAAGGTTTTCTCTGCAAGAAGAACTTTGGGAGAACAGTCCATTAAAAACAGGAACCAAGGTTTGGCCTTGTGTCTATCAACTTCACTCAAAAATTAATCATAGGGATGTCAATATATTTGATTTGATCGGACCATTTTGAAAAAATTGAAGTACCAAAAAAAAAATTAATACCTAACTAAGAAATCAAATCAAATGTCGATTTAAGAAATAATAGCTGATTCGGATCTAAATTTGGATTCATATATACATAAATATCCTCGGATTAAGTATAAATAAATATCCATTTGCATTTGGATTGGATCTATAAAAAATATTTATAGTTTTGCCCCAACACCCCCGTCCTCGATGGCGAGTCTCCCTGTTACGCCCGTAAGTTTTAAAAAAGGTTGTGAAATTTAAAACTAAAGTGTGTTTTTGAAACGATACATAGTATTTAGGTCGATTTTGAAAGTTTGGTGAGAGGGGAGGTTCATCGAGCCCTACCCGCCTCTTTCCTTCTTCCTAAAATCCAAGAGCACGGACAAACTTTCTGCCCGTTAGAGCATAATTTCTGTTTTTTGTCCTTGAGAAGGCTCGTCTTCCTCTTGCAGAAGCTCTCCGCTCCGCGTGCAGCTGCTCATTCTCGTATCGCACGTCTGCATCAACTCCTCTTCCGCATCTGTGTCGAGGTAAGGCGCAGGCTTGCCTCTTTCTATTGCGTTTTATTTCCAAACAGCCTGTGTTTCCTGTCTGCGTTTCCCCAAATCGCAGCCCTAGTCGTCTTCTTCGCCCTTTCGACATAGGGAGGGTTGTTTTAGATCTACTTTATGTTTGAAAACGTGTTTAATTGGATCATAAGTTTGCAAAAGGACCTGCTTACGGCATGAATGTTATATGAATATCGGACTTTCACGCGTTGTTGTTCTTCTTTGTTGGTTGCTAAATACTTTTATCTGTTTAGTTATATTTGGGCCTGTCCATTGCCTAGCATTAATGACATTATTGGCTTTTGGTTCAAATTGTATTTGCAAATAATAAAAATTTTACCGTTCCCGAACAATATCTAAGTCTCTTTCTCTCTCTCTTTCTTTGTGTGTGTGTGTGTGTGTTGTGTGAAGCTTGAGGGTTCGAGGGTCTTGTGTATAGCTTCTATGACTTCCTCCCCCTTTTTTGGTCAAAGCTTGTGAATCCTTTTTCAGCCTTCTTCAACTGTAATTTAGAATCTTAATGTATCACTGAAACATGTATATCTTCTACTTTGCATTGTTTTGTGTTCTGCAACTGTTGGTTTCTTTGTTTGAATCAAAGACATCATCCAATTGACACAAAACAGGGCAAAAATAAGTATCCAGGAACAACGCAAGAAACACTCTGATAAGAATCCTCCGTTTAGGTGATTTGCATCATAATGGAAGTTTTATTTCTGTGAATTAACATAGCATGCAAACTTATAGAGTTCCAAAACCCTATTGTATATAGAACTGCCTCTGATTTTCAGTTAGTTTTGACCATGCTAAAAAACTGAGCTTGCTGAGCAAACGTTGCTGCCTTTCCAAAAGCAGTTGAGACATGCCAAAGCCTTCCTTTAAACTTTTGCGATGCAAACCTGCAGGGAGTAGGGGCCTTTCTTGACCATTTTATTGAACAAAAATTGAAGCTATACACAAACATACGAATACAGCTGAGGTAGAATTACACTCTAGACATACAATGAGTGTACAAAAGTTATACAGCATTAAACCATCAAGCACGTGACCCCAACAGGAGAACTAACACACAGCTCCTCGCACCGAAAGAATTATCTTTTCCAAAGTTTGGAGTTCTTCACGTCGGAAGAATAATCTTTTCGAAAGTTTGGAGTGGGATGTTACCATCATCAATTTTGAGTCTACAAGCCATGTTGAAGATATTAGGGAAGAATTTGAGGATCATATTTAGATATTTCCTATAATTCAGCTTTTCTTGTATTTGCAGTTATGACTTGTGACCTATTTTGCTGATGGCTGGTCAAATTTGTCGTGGAAAGGGAAGGCTCAATGAGGCAGCACATTGTTGTAGTTAGGCTTTAGCAGTCGTTGTCTGGTATGCTTTTTTTTCCTTTTCTTCTTCCTTTCCTTCTTCATTGGTGGATTGCACTTGTCTTGTTGTCAAAAAATGTTCCCCCTTAGTGCAGCCCCAATTAATTGTCACAGCAACCTTTGGGGGAATATGATGAAGGTTCATGGTCCATTACAAGAAGTGAGTTGCTTTGTTCTTTAAAGAGGAAATTCGTTTTCTATAAATTCTATAGAATGACAATTGTTTGATTTCTTTGCTAATGTACTTTACATTTTCTTTTATTTGTACTATTCTTGCCCTGTGTGCTTGAGTGTTGTGTCTCCATCTTGGGTGCAAGCATTTTGTGTTTTGATCTTCTTGCATGTGATTATACTTTTTTGAATTTTTTGTGATTTTTACTTTCTTTGATAGTTTAATTAGGAAACATTGTTTTGAGAATTCCGTTCTACTTTGTACAGAAACTGGGCAGAATAAAAAAAACACAAAACAAATACAAAAGTTGTTCAAAAAATTCTGCATTTTGGTTTTCTAAATTCCTCTACTTCTGTAGAGTAAAAAAATCCTTAGTTTTGGTACCATCTCTTTACAATATCATGTCTTTTTATCCCAGATTTATGAACCTGTTAGAACTCGAAAAGTTTGCCTCTGTTCTATTTCCGAACACTTTTTTACTTTTGCTTTCTGCAGACAGCCCTACATTCAAAGTCTAACAATGCCCAGTCCCGTAGTTGTCATTATCATTTCTCTAATGATTTTACAAAAGCCGCTGCATAGGACTGGTTTATCCTGGGCTGCGTTCATGGACAGAGAAGAGCTTAACCTAAACCTCTTGCAAAACTTTCAATTAGTTGATGACCTAACATTTATACAGATATGAGAACTCGTCACCCTTAAACCACCCTTTTATGTAGAATATCATACTTTTATGGGAGAATTGGTGAAGTTCGTTCTTCTACCTAGTCTACCCAGTTTGTTTTGCATTTACCCCTCTTTTTAGGGAGTAGAGTTCATTCCTCCTGGTGATATACCATTTGATGTCAAGAACTATTTTAAAAGAATTTTTTTTTTTAATTTTGTTTAAAAACATTTTAAAAATGTCTTCTCTCAAAATGATATGTCTTTGCTTTACTCTTAGTATCTTCCTGAGTAGGAGAAAATTTCAAGCTTTTGTTGTCAATCTATGGAAGAGGAAAACTGAAAATTCCTGGATTTGAACAGTAAGGAAAACTCCTATGAAGCTGAGAAAGTCAAGACTAGGAAATGCTATTGACTCTGGTGTTCATACATTTACAAGGATTTAACATGAGATATACTGAGAGAGAAGCCACAATGCTCTGTAAGATCTTGGCAGGTAGCAAAATGAGGGTTGAGAGATTGGCTCGGGGCTTGTGTAGTTGTTCCTCTAAGTTGGTAATCAAGAGTACCGGATAGGCATAAAGCTGATTTATGTCTATTTCGCGAAGATAATGACTTATGAACCTTTGGCTCGTTGAAAACTCGTAAGATGAAGCGGGTTGGACATGTGACAAAGCTACACATAACCACCAAAGCGGTGGAGCTTCGTAGTAGCCTTTGAGGTGGTGAGGTATTCCCTCAGAGGTGAAGGTCGGCCTGAAAAAAAAACATCAAAGGAAAAAAAATCAAAAATGCAAAAAGCTGAATGCCAAAGAAAGAAAGAAAAAAAAAGTGCCTGCCAAGAGATGAAAGACATGAAGGCTGAACTCGCTGGAATTGAATGTGACAATCTTTCATGGATGTGCGATTTTGGGGTCAATATCTGCTCCTCTTTTTGATTACCTAAGATGTCGAGGATGATTCTTTTATGTTCACATTTTGGAAATTGAAAGATATCCATTCTAGAGGTTCGACGACATTGATGTGAAATGAATCCTAATTCTTGTATGGTACTATGAGTAAATGAATGACATATTATTTGCACAACACGAGCACTCAATCTTATGAGTTAAATTGATAATTTTGAACTATTTCAAAGTAAAAACTTGACATCTCTTGTTATGTTTTGAGGTTTAAGAGGAACTAACCAATCCCCTTTGGTCTTGAAAGGTGTTTGCCATTTCATTAACAAACCACTAGTCCGTTCATGGAATAGATGAAGTCCTGAAACTCCTCAAACCTAGTCCACTTATGCTGAATGTGACAAATTGTCCATCTTTTCCTCTGTTTTAGGAGAGGCAGATCATTTAGGAACCTGACCCATTATTCCATCTTAACTGCGTGTCTTCAACCCGGTAAAATATCTTCAACCTGTTTTTCAATGACATAACCCATACTTAATGCTGTCATGGAAGATCTCTCATCTGTTTTCAAAATAACCAGTCAATTTTGAACTGACATTTTTAAAAAGTTATATCCTTTGAAGTTGCATGAGTTTTGTTGTTGGTTTCATCTAATATTTGTCTTGGCTTGAAATACATGGTTTTGTAAAATGGGGTGGAATTATTCTTCATCATCACCAACTACCCACCCATGCCTTTGCTTCGACAGTTGGGTCCTTCATAGATTTGAGCCAGGTCATTATTCAGTTCTTTCTTCTTTCTTCTGTCATGTTAGTTGAGAGTTATGGATATTTTGACTAGTATGTGTTTGTTTATTCATAAATCAGGACAATATCCTGCATTGGGGAAAAAATATGATATTATTGAATCTTTTCTCATTGATGCTATTTATGCTGTGTCACTCATTTAAGGCTGGCTGTTCAACCTTCTCCTCGTCGATTGAGGCTATTGCTTTTAATCTAGTTCTTCCCCTTCCCATAACCGAGATGTTTTTCCTACATTGGAGGAGAAGGTGGGCTGAGGTTGGTCCAAAATTATATCAGAATGTAAGTTCTTTAGGCGTGAAAATGACACAGCTAAGGCTTATTTTAGAATGTCGTGGAAAGCTTGTTTTTGGATTTGTTATTGGTCTTGAATTTTTTGATGTTCTTATCCAAATGTTGTTGCTGCAGGAAAGGCCCATGATCTTCAACTAGAAGGTTTTCTGAACTTGGTTGCCTGCCCATGCCTGTTGTGGTTGGCGAACCAAGAGCCTCTGATGCCATTCACCATTCAATGACTTGTCTAGAAAAAACAAAATACTTAATACTACCAAAGGAGGTTGTTGAGTTGGTTGAAGTTATCCTTAGCAATGTGTTGTTGATGTACTGAACACAAAATAATGCCTTTTCTTTTTATGTTTGTTGTGGTTTAAAGCATATGTTGCTGGCAACCGAAACTGTTTGATATCGGCATTTCCAATGGGTTAAACACTTGCTGGAAGCTGGAGTCCAGACATAGAATTGAGTTGCAGCTTATGACCAAGAGATTGGAGTAAGGCCGAGAGGTATGCCATGAAACAACTTAGCCGTCAAAGGTGCAAAAGTTACAGCAGTTACTTCTGTTGTATGTACATGCAACAGCAACTAGGCCTTTAAGGTAGTTTTTGAATTAATCTTCATGTACACTTGTCGACAGAGCAAAGTTTGCTGGCCTAACACTTACCATGGGGGAGATGTTGATTGGAGAAAAAAGAGGGATTCCTTCCGACCAACCTCCAAAGTGCGAAAATGAAAAGAAGAAAGAAAAGGGAGCACCAAGAGTGGGAGGGGGCAAATTTCTCTCCATTGAGCTGAAGGTGATGGAATGATTTTCCTCGAAGCAAACCTCAAAGGTGCTTATAAAAAAAGAAAAGAAAAGAAAAAGAAACATATGGGGCACCAAGACGGTGAGCTGAAGGTGATGTGTTTTGGATGATCATAAATCTCATTTTGTTCCGTTCTTCTTGGTAGACAATATTTGTGTGTTTTACAATTCACAGGTACACATAAATGCTTTATATTCTCCCTGCTGCCAAGGTGTATGCCTAGCTCTGTCTTCAAACACTGCTTTATAGTGCCCAGATGAGGCCTTCAAGGTACGTGCATCTGCACCATCACAATCATCTCTTTCTTTTGTTTTCTCTGTTCGTGCTTAGCTTTCCGTGTTGTCAAGGTGTATGCCTAGCTCTGTCCTCAAACACATGAAAGCACTAGTTGTGTTGCAAGGTGTATGCCTGTATTCTTGTAATTATTGTTACTGCATAACCTGACCCTGTATCTGTCTTTGGAGTATTTTCCATCTGTTGGCTACACAGTTCTTGGCATTGTTGTTGGTTGTTTTCCATCTGTAAGCATCATGGATGTTGGTTTTATCTGATTTGATAGTAACATGGTATCTGCTCAACATTTGCAAGGGTTTGCAATGATCTGTTACTGTATCTAATTTGCTGACCTCATTATTTCTTGGTATCGTGTTTAGACTGTTTCTATAATGTGAATTTCATATTTAATGCATGACCTTACCATACATCAACTCAGACTTTGTGTACATCTCTGCATGTTCTGTTTTCCTGGAACCTTCTTCAAGGCACTTAATTATCTAGGTGCCTTGTTTTCCATCCATTTGATTTTTTTTTTTTTTGAGCTTGTGGTGTTTTGGGCATGCTTGGTTCTGAATGGACATCAGTATTTGATTATTGTATAGTTCTAATTTTTGTGGACCTCTATTGTTCCAAGTTCCTAACGTCCTTATGTTTTGACTTTTGACAAATTTGGCTTTCATCTGATCCTTTGATTTTGTAGAATTTAAATGTGCCTGAATATTTTGTTGTTACTTTTACTTATACATTCTTCCGTTAGTTTTGAATCTTATTGAATGAGTTGCCTCTCTTAAGAATATCACTTTTCCAAAGATTTGATTTTGTAATAATTTGGAGTGTTCATAATTTGTTAGACATATGTTCAGTTTTTCACAAAGAAAGCCCACAAAATTTCAGGATTTTTTGAGCTTCCAGTCATTTTTGATAGATTTTTAAGCTATTCCCTGTTTTTGATTCTCACGTACCAAAATTTCTGAAAACCAAAATCAATTCTCACTTTATTAATTGTATCTATTTAAGAGATTTTCAATTCTACTTTTTCTGAGTGTTTTGTCAAATTTATAGTTTTTATTTTATTCTTATATTGAGGAAAATTTCTAGCTAGTAAAGCTCAACCAAAGTTGTGAAGAAAGGGATTAGGAGCATTTTATCATTTCTTTCTGTGCTTCAATGTACGAGTGCACGAAAAAGGACATTTTTTAAGTTGAAGATTCATCTGGAAGCCAACATGAGCCATTAATGGAAGCCAACATGAGCCATTAATCACGTATCTTGTATGACATATGGATGTGTCCAACGTTTTTGTATGCAGTGTATTTTCATACTGAGGAAAATTGCTGGCCAATGAAGCTCAACCAAGAGGTTGTGAAGAAACAGAGCTTCCAACGTTTCATCTTGGTGATGAAGCCTTGAAGCCCATGTCCTCTTGAATAGCCTATTCTCACGTCCTTAATTTGTTAACTTGAACGTGCTCATCTTCTTTGGGCATCCCACGTGAGCCAAGAGTCGTCCTACATTAAGAGATGGATTGTGCGCTGTGGATTGTTCAACAAAGGAGATGAATTGTCAAGCTTCTCCCCAAATACCAAGGTAGAATTGCTGTTTTCTCTATGTAGGAACCTTTCATGCATGCATTGTAGAGTTGATTTATAGCATTGCATTAATTTTAATTTGTTTTACGATTTTCATGCTTCATGTAGAGCATATTTAGCTGAAATTTTGATCCTTTGTTCATCGTAGGATTAGAGTTATGATTTATTATCACTGATTTGTTTGGAAAAGAACAAAAACAACTTAAAATTGCCTTTAGGAACAGTCTGTTTTCATTCGTATTCTTCATTAAAAAGGAAAAAGAATTATTTTTTTTTTCTTGTTTCTAGTTTGTGTTGGATCTTTTCTATGTGTAAAGAACTGTACATATCTGTTTTGGTTTAGCTTTCTAGTATTACTATACATTCTCGCTGCTCCTTCCTTTCTGTCTGAGTGATCAGATTGGCATGGCTGACATTTTCGAGAAGTAACTTAAGGTGTTGATTTCCAAAATATTTTAGCTGATCCCTGCTCCTTTTACTCTACATGCATTGTGCAAAAGGGAAAGATGCGTAAACAACAAACATAAGTTTGAAGTGCTTGGCCTACGAATGAAGTGCATCTGATTCAAACTTGGTAAGGTAGATGGGATATGTCACTTAGTTCCCCATCCAAGCCAGAAAGATCGTTAACTGGTTTTAAATGGTGAGGTTTTTTCTGGGGTATTTTTGACAAAACTGAAAATCAGGAGGAAATCGTACATAATAGTCATCATCACTAAGAGATGCTATCCAAATTCATACAGTCTAATATTCCTCAATGGATTTATGGCCCAATTAGTGAGTGGCGAAAGGATGGACAAATATCACAAGGGCGAGTGACACACACTATGCCTCATGTCCTTCTGGTGTGAAGCATCATGATCACAAAGTGATTCCATGATGCTAAGAATAGGAATTAAGTTGGAGGAAGCAGGAAATGTGAACATTCCGGATAGATTTTTTTTTTTAAAGCAAGGGAATTATACTGCCTGAGTTTGTTGCCAATCTGAAAAGAAAATGTTCATCATGTGGTTGCTGAAAACACTTATTTGAATGGGTTCCCTTTCCATCCTATCCTTCGATTCTAGGTGTACTCTTTCACGCTTAGCTGATATTGAACCTTCCACAGTTAAATTAGAGAAGATGGTCATGGCTACATATTTCTCTGGTTCTAGTATTCAAAGTGATGTTACGCCTACCTTGTATTTGAAGGATGGTAGTCAGAATCGCTTCCTAGGTTGGGCACTTCCTGGGCACATGATGTATATTAACTATTCAACTGCCAGTACATATACAAACAAACCTGCCAGATCTTGCACCTCGCCTTGAGGAAAGCATTTTGAATACGTGGAGGGATGGTAGGAAGGAATTGTTTATGCGACCAGCAGTTACTAATATGTTGGGCATCTGAGAACAAATAAATGGTGGTAATGATTTGGCCTGTGACACTTTGAATCTCAGCACTGAGCCGTGAGGTGGGTATGGGGACACAGTTGCAAATCTTGCAAAGTGGACAAGGGAGATGTAACTGTTGTGCAAGGGCAAGGGCTATCTTTGAGCCTTGGGACGCACATACCATCTGCAATTGCAGCTTCTTCTTTCCAATTTAGTCATGGGAATCCTGATGTTGCATTTGTAGGTTCGGAGATTTTGGAGAATGAAGCTCCCAAAAATGATGGATTCAGTTGTAAGCAGCCAAGTTGCAATAAATTTTCACCTGCCTTTTCAGGGATTGATCACCTAGCAAAAGGGGATTCTTAAGCAATTTTCAACCGCCCCTAGTGGCAAAACAGATGCATATGGGCCGGTCTTCATATTGGATTGATACATCTTGCACTAAGTAGTTACGAATTCCAATATCTCCTGCCCACGAACAGTTGCACTCACAAAGCTCAAGTTGAAATTCTTAGAGATTCTGGCAAATAAAGTTGTGGTCTGATTGATATATTGCTCACCTTTTGCTCATGAAAAGCAAAATTTTCAAACAAAATTCATCCACCTAGTTTTATTGTTGCATCAAACTATTTTTCCCACAATTAATCCTTGCTGTCTTACTTCACCAATGGATCAAACCTAAGACTCTTTGTTAGAGTATTAAATCATAACCTTCATTTAAATCAATGACAACACCTGATGCTTGAAGAGGTCCTTGATGAGAAGCAACCATGTGTTTGTACTTCAACCAAAAATGCTTTCTTTGGAGGTTTGAGGGAATGGAAGAGAGATGGCTAATTAGTTTGGCAGGACACACTTCTCAGTTTAGGAGGTGCAGTTAAGAGCCTTTTTTTTTTTTTGTGACTTACCTTCCTCTTCTTAACTTCTCTTATGGCAGACTGAATTAGTGGAGTTTGGTTTAGTTTGGGATTAACTTTAGGCCATGCTTGGCTGTGTTTGTATAATGGGGTTTTCTCCATTTTTTGTTTGTGAAGGGTCTACATGGTTAAAGTAACAGGTTAACCGCCAAAAACTTCCCAAATTTGGGCCCCCCACCCTCTCTCTCTTTTTCTCCATGGTATTGATTTCCCTCTTCAGGTGAGTATTGTTCTGTTGTCATATTCAATTGTTTTTCTTTTCTTTAAAGGGTCCATCCAAGGGTGGAAACCTAGTCCTCTTTCCAATATTGTTTTGGATGATCATAAATCTCATTTGTTCTGTTTTTCTTGGTAGACAATATTTGTGTTTTACAATTCACACATACACATAAAAGATCACGTAATAGTGCTCTAGTTGGCAAAATGCTTTATATTCTCCCTGCTGCCAAAGTGTATGCCTTACTCTGTCTTCAAACACTGCTTTACGGTGCCTAGATGAGACCTTCAAGGTACGTGCATCTGCACCATCACAATCATGTGTTTTGTCAAATTTTATAGTTTTTATTTTATTTTTATATTGAGGAAAATTTCTAGCTAGTGAAGCTCAACCAAACATAAAGGTTGTGAAGAAAGGGATTTTTATCATTTCTTTCTATCAATGTACGAGTGCATGAAAAAGGACATTTTTTAAGTTGAAGATTCACCTGATGCGGTTGAAAACAAGTTCTGCTCACTTGTGAATCTGATGCGGTCCTTCCTTTTTTCCTAGACATCTCGACTTCTCATCTGTTGTCGCAGAGAGTTGGCCTTTTACGTTTGGAGAAATCTTGTCTCACATTCATTTCTCCAGAGCTTCCAACATCTCATCTTGGTGTTGAAGCCTTGAAGGCCATGTCCTCTTGAATAGCCTCTTAATTTCTTAACTTGAACATGCTCATCTTCTTTCTGCATCCCACGTGAGCCAAGAGTCGTCCTACATTAAGAGATGGATTGTGGCTGCGCATTGTTCAACAAAGGAGATCAATTGTCAAGCTTCTCCCCAAATACCAACGTAGAATTGCTCTATGTAGGATCCTTTCATGCATGCATTGTAGAGAAGCGTTGATTTATTGCGTTGTATTAATTTTGATTTGTTTTGCTATTTTCATGCTTCATGTATAGCATATTTAGCTGAACTTTTGATCATTTCATCATCTTAGGATTAGAGTTATGATTAATTATTACTAATTTGTTTGAAAAAGAACAAAAAAGACTTAAAATTGCCTTTAGGAACTGGCTGTTTTCATTCCTATTCTTCATAAAAAAGGAAAAAAAATTGTTCTTTTTATGTGTAAAGAATTGTACATTCTGTTTCTAGTTTCTGGGTGGCGTAGGATGGTTTGCTGTCTTGGGGTCCCCTATTTATTTTAGCAAATGTAACTGCACAAAAATTGAGGAATGTACTATACATTATACCTGCTCCTTTCTTTCTGTCTGAGTGATGAGATTGGCATGGCTGACATTTTCGAGGAATAACCTAAGGTGTTGATTTCTGAAATATTGTTTCTGAAAAATGGTGCACGATCTATTTTGCTACATGCATTGAGCGAAAGGGAACGATGTAAACAAACGTAAGTTTGAATTCACTCAGTTGTTTCTCCAAGCTGTCTACATTTGGTGAGCCATGCAGATTTCTCCAAACTGTCTGCATTTGGTGAGCCATGCAGATGTTGTAAACAATTAAGGTCTCGGGCTTCAGTATTGCCGAAATAGCACTGCATGTTAAA